>NW_024868172.1:525549-583126 GCF_013358625.1 Macadamia integrifolia
CATTTGAATTTAAAATTAACCTATGACTCCTTAAAAGCATTTGCAATGGTTGCACTATGAAAAGAGGTCAATTTTTTTTCTTTTACAAAAAAAAAAAATATCAATTTCCTTCTTATGATAGGCATTTCAATTCTTTCTCGACAAGAAGCCATTTTAAATGGATATAATAATTTTGACAAAAAAAAAAAAAAAAGACTTTTATTTCTTTCTAATAGGATGAACTTATATATATATATATATATATATAGAGAGAGAGAGAGAGAGAGAGAGAGAGAGAGATGAATTTTCAGCCCATAATATTCCACTGCCCTAAGAATGACCTCAATTTATTTAGGTATGTGGTTGTAATAGATAGAATAAATAGTGAATTAATACTTTGTGTTAAAACGGTATTGAAACCACCCTTGGCCACCCCCCATTCCACCACACATGTAACGACCCGAACCCGAGGTGAGGGTAAGAGTCCCTCCCTCGCGGGCGATGATCTCACGATCACATTCTTCTTAACTAGCATGTGACTACAAGTTGGTTATGCCTTTTCTTTTTAACATATAAGCATTTTTTTTTAAATATAAATATATTTTACATCAAATCATAAATTCAAGTATTTAAACACCTCAATGCCTAGTGGTGGCGTCAACCATTTATTACATGTTTCAAAACATAGTCTAAGGGAAAATAAATAAAATCAATTCAAAATGTCTCATCTAAAACCTTTATTTAATATCTCATAATAATGAAATTAATTATCTCTATCATTAGAATAAATAAAAGGACTATCGTACATCTTCTTCAGCATCTTGTTGCTCCTGGCTTCCAATGCAATCCATGCACTCACATACTCCATCATCTGTGTCTAGGAGTGATAATAAAGGGGTGAGTGAATCCAAGCATAGGATCAATATGCATTAACAAGCACATATTACACATGGGAATATTATATGCAATATGACATTAAAAGAATTAACTTCTTGTAGGTCTCTCTTTTTTCTATTGCATGTGCACACTTTATAAGAGTAAGGAAAACAATAGTTGATTTGACGACTGTCATTTCTTACATTACCCGACTGAACACCACTAGGAGCCTTTTTTCATTAACCCCATCTGACTTGAACGGGTCTGAATCATATGAGCTCCCCTTGTGGAAGTTCCTAGTCTAATTCTGGAGGAGTAAGAGTCCTATCCTTACCCTCATTCTTATTTTGTTCTGGAGGATAGTGTAGATCTTATCCTCAGTTTTGTTCTGGTGTCCTCATCCAGCACCTAACCCCCTGTTGGAAAGGGGTGTAGTCTGGGTTCTAGTTCTGAAGCTAAAGGTCTAGGTGTGGGAACATATTTTCAATTCTTTTATGCATGTCCCTAATGAGATTCTATATTTTATCATAGCATAACATCACATTTATATAATATGGACATATGATATAGACATGGCATGCCATTAATAAAAATGGTATGAGATGACATGATAATATTTCAAAATATCATAACAAAACACATATTAACATGAGAGAAATTCTTATATCAATTCACATAATAATGTAAGAGGTATATCAACCATGTTAAGCCGATCAATTTACTCACCTTGGTTTCTTGTATACAATTAACAGATCTTTAGCCCTCTTCTATAGAATGTAAAATCCCTAAATATGCTCACCTAACACATTATAAGGCATTATAAGTCTCAATAAGGAACTTCCATAATACTTGAGGAGAATCCTCTCACTGGCAGTTCCACTTCCTCCGGAGCACCATCTCCAACCAAGGCCTGAGTGGATGACTCTCCTCATTGCAATGACGTGTCATATAGTTGGTTGTAATGTCATGGAACTAAATAAGGATTCTTAGTCGATCAATGGGGGAATCTGCCCGAGTGTTCAAGGAAGAGGCTTTGCCTGAGAAGGGATGATGTGAGGGTTTGCTCATTAGAGACTAAGGTGAGAGCTAGTCTGTGAAGGGCCAAGGTGAGAGCTCGGCAAGACAAGGTTGAGGCAAGTGCCCATCCATGAATTTCCAAGGCGAGAGCTCGGTAAGACTGGGATGAGGCAAGGGCTCATCCACAAAGGGGCCGAGGCGAGAGCTCGGCAAGACTGGGATGAGTTGAGGGCTGAGGTGAGGGCTCAACAAGATGGGGATGAGGCATGAAGGGGCCGATGTGAGAGATCAGCAAGACTGGGATGAGGCGAGGCTGATCCGTAAAGGGTCTAGGTGAGAGCTCAGTAGAACCATCCTGTTATGTGTCAGACTGGTAGAAAAATATGGCACATCATAATCTAAACCTTATAATAAAAATTTAGCTATGAAGATTGGTGTTACCTTATCTAATCTGGTATGTTAAATAAAACCCCTCTCTTGCTCTTTCTCTCTTTCTATGATTAGATCTAGAATTTCCTCAGCCTTTGTTATACTCGTGCCCTGACCTGGTCTAATTTGAACTGTTGTAATAGGTCTTGGACCGAAAGTGGGAGGTACAGTTGGATTTTGGCTCATGGATGCCCATTACCGAAGGGAAAGTGATGACCCCACATGTTCATGCATTGCATTCCAGTCCAACTAGAGGGGATTCATACCTTCCAATTCCAGTTGGTAAGTGACCTGACTCCCCACACACTAATCCCGGCACGTTACAAAATTGTTGGAAGACTATAAGCATGGCCGAGGGCAGCTACATGTGCAAGACCAGCTAGTAGGCAGCAAGCAGTAAGGATAGTAGATTGTCTTGACCATCGAAATTATACCACCTGAAATAGCCTGGGCCTGAATCCAGCGACTATTTTTGGTGACCAATTAGGTTGCTGGTTAGGCTCCGTTACCAGTGGGACCCACCACCCGCATCGTGGATAGCCCCAGATGGTTCCAAAACCTCCCCCACACCTTCCTCTTGACATGAGCACTTTACGGGCCAAAGTGGTCAAATCCACGTTCCCTGAAATTAGATTAACTCGTCTAGACCAAACTAGGGCCAAACCAAACAAGCCCTAAGGCCCAATTTGACATTTAAGTGGAGATAATGAATTCATTTCCAAATTTCTCACTTGTGCAAGTTATGGGTGAGGAAAGGAGAAGAGACGAAGAAAAAGAAGAAGAGGAAGAAGAAGGAGGGAAGCTTACCTTGATTCCTGGCTATTGACCCGTTGTCGGAACCCTTGCTGGAGGTAAGTGCAACCTCTTCCTCCACTAGCAGCACCTTGGATTATTTGATTTACCAGGTACATTAAATTTTGAGTACAAAATTCTTGTTAGGTGGGGGAAATGTTACCCCTGTGCCCTGACCCAGTCTAATTTGAACTGTTGTGATAGGTCTCGGATTGGAAGTGGGAAGTATAGCTAGATTTTGGATCGTGGCGGCCCATTGCCGAAGAGGAAGAGATGTCCCCACAAGTTTGTGCATTTCATATCAGTCCAACTAGAGGGGATTCATACCTTCCTATTCCTGATGGTAAGTGACCTGACTCCCCACACATGAATCCCAGCATGTAGTAAAATTATCAAGAGACCATAAGCACGGCCGAGGGTAACTACCCGTATGAAACTAGCTGGTGGATAGCAAGCAGTCAAGAAAGTAGGCTATCTTGATCACTGGAAATATGCAACTAGAAATAGCCTGGGTCTGAATTAGGAGACTGTTTTTAGTGACCAATCAGGTTGCTAGTTGGGCTTCGATGCCCGTGGGTCCCACCACCCACATCGTGGACAGCCCCGGATGATTCCAAAACCTCCCTCACACCTTCCTCTTGACATGAGAACTTTACGGACCAAAGTGGTTGGGTCCATGTTCCCCAAAAGTCGGATTAACTCGTTCAGATTGAACTAGGACCAAACCAAACAGACCCTAAGGCCCAATTTTCTATATAAGTGGAAATTAGGAAATCATTTCCTCATTTCTCACTTGTGCAAATTTTGGGAGAGGAAAGGAGAAGTGAAGAAGAAGAAAAAGAAGAGGAAGCTTACCTTGGCTCCCAGCTACCGCCATGTTGCCAGAACCCTTGTTGGAGGTGAGTGGAACCTCTTCTACCACTCTCTCTCCTCATTTTGAGCTAGGTCAAGCTAGGTTTAGGTGAAATCTTGACCCATATACCCTCTTGAGCTCGGGGATTTCTTATTCCACCTCCCCGGTGCCATTGCTGAGCTCAAACTGAGTCCGGTGACCTAGGGCAACAAGATTGACCATATAACCACCTAGGGTTTCGATCATTCGATCAACATAGCTCTTAAATGGATTAGTGGAATTGAGATTTTATTATCTTAGAATGATGCTAGGAACATCCCCCACAAACTCCATGGAACAATTCCCGGCGAACGGGCCTGAGCCAGAAAGCCCCAAATCACACTGGCAGTTACTGCACTGCCACCTGAAATAAACCATTAGAAGCACTGGGGCTATTTTCGATCGGTGTTTTTGGTGAACACCCAAGCCTTATGAGCTCTCTACCAGCTCCACCAGAAATAGGACTCTGATGGGTGTTTTTGGTGGATAGTTCTTGTTTCCCGCGGGTGTTTTCGATGATAGTACTGTCACTGTGGGATTTGGTCTGTACCCTTTGGCGGTGACTCATGTGGGCCCCTCTCGATGTTCCTGACATGTATTGACATTCGGTTACCTTTGTATCTAGGTGTGAGGGTAGCGACTAGAGAAGATGTGTATGTATTCCTCCCTTTTATGGGGGAGGAAAAAAGAGGGCTTGACTTGCATCAATTTCATCCTCTCTCCTCTCTTTCTCTTTCATGAGGGAGGGATCTGTCATGTGTGCTTACCCTGTGGGCCTCGCATTGCCATATCACCTCTCAAAGATACGTGGGGGCCTATTTTGTAAGAGTGTAAAGTTTATCTTCCGAGACAGGGATATGATGATGGTCCAATACGGGGATAGGGATCATGCAAAAGGGTTTGGAATCACCACCTAGGATTATGGGCCTAGGACCTGAGGGTGGGCCCAATTCTTGAGAAAAGAGCCCAAAAGTTTATCTGGTCCAGAGATTTAAGGTAAGTGTCAGGTTACATAATTGGGAAAAGTGTTAGGCACCCAATCTGCCTGGCTCAATCGGTCTTCCTTTAGAAGCTTAAGAACAAACATTTTCCACAATTATTCCTATTCCACATGCATGGCTAAGTTATGACACATATATACATTGATTGAATTTAAATGACTATTTACACTAAAACAATGTCTATATAAAGTCTACATTATGCTAATTCTATTGAGATATTATACATGACCTTGACCCCTGCTTCGGGTTAAGTGGGGTGGACCCCCTATTAATGCTAGTACGAACTTTCTTGTGCATTCTCCCGGCTCGGGGGAAGATGGTCTTGACCTCTAACTTTCTTTCTTGAGAGATGCTCACTGTGATGATATTTGGATAGAGTTCCGGCTAGGAATAGTTACTTTTAGATTTTAGCTGAGGTGGCACTCCGACAGAGCTTCCACTGGGGATAGGCTAGGGGAGGGCTAAGCTGAGGTAGTACTCCAGCAGAGTTTTTGCTGGGGATAGGCTAGGGAGGGCTAGGCAGAGGTGGCACTCGGACAGAGCTTCCATAGGGATGGGCTAAAAACCTAAATGGTTGAAGGACTTTGAAGGCTCGAAGAACACTTCGAAGATGCGAAGGAATCATATGAAGATCTCTCCATAGAGTGGAAGAACCTTAAAAAGGGGGGTGGGAGACTAAGGGCAAACTTTTTCTACACAAGAATCTCACTCAAAAAGGCAAAGGATTGAATTCAAAAGCCCGAAGAACACTTCAAAGATCCGAAGAACACTTTGGATCTTACGAAGATCTCTTCGAAGACTTGAAAAACTTCAAGGGGAGAAAGGGGAGGAGAGAGAGTAGAGCTTCTCTCACTAGGAGGCTTGGACTCTTGTGGTGTGTTGGTGTCGTGGTGTTGTGGTATGAAAAATCAAAGGGAGGGGGTATTTATAGGATTCTTGAACCAATGGGGAGAGAAAAGGGAATTCCCTTGGCCAATGGTAGAAAAAAGTGGTTCTTTTAAGCCAATGGGGATGAAAAAATGAAAATTTGGGCCAATGGGGTGGGAGGTGGTTTATTGGACTAATAAGAAAAGTGACTCTTTTTCTTGGGCCAATGAGGTGAGAATATTCCTTTTTGGGCGAATAAGAGGTTGTGGAGTACGACATACTAGCCGGACGAGGTAAGGGTCACAAGTGGGTGAAGAGAAAATTTCTTCACCCACTAGGTTGGCGGAACAAGTATTCTGGCCATTGACTGTAGCACACAAGGTTGGGCAGGGGTATTCAAGTTATGCATGGGTGTGTGCGGGGGGCTGGCCATGGTGCACAGGACATGGCAGATATAGGCGCATGGCAAGGCATGTGGGGGTGCAGGCTGGCACGACAGGGGTGCACGACATGGCATGTGAGGTGTAGGTTGGTGTAGCAGGGGCACGTGGTGTGGCACGCAGGGGCATGTGACATAGCATGCAGGGGCACAAGCTGGCATGCATAGTAGGGGCATGTGGCATGGGACACGGAGGCGCAGGTTGGTATGGTAGGGGCATAGGCTGGTATGGCAGGGGCATGTAGTATAGCAACTCGTGCAGTATGTGGGGCTGGCCTGCTAGCTTGCAAGCAGGCAGGCTGGTTAGCTAGTGTAGACACCCAATTTTGTCACCCTCCTCTGGCTATGATGAAATGTGGATCTTAGACGTGTGACTTCCAACTTCCGATCAACAGAGATGATGGAATGAGAAAACCACAAAACATTCCCCTACCTGAAAACACTGGAAACCCCATGCAGGAGAGAAGAGGGTCAATCTTTAACTTTCTACATACGAAGGAACCTGGTCAAGATGACCACACAGCCGCAAGCGTGCCCTCTGGAGTTATAGCCCGAGCACCCTTTGGTTGTAGCCTGAGCCCCCTTTGGTCATAGTTCGAGCCCCCTCTGGTCGTAGCCTGAGCCCCCTTTGGTCGTAGCCCGAGCCCCCTTTGGTCGTAGCTCGACCCCCCTCTGGTCATAGTTCGAGCCCCCTCTAGTCGTAGCCCGAACCCCCTCTAGTCATAGCCCGAGCCCCTCTGGTCATAGCCTGAGCCTCTCTGGTCATAGCTCGAGACCCCTCTGGTCATAGCCCGAGACCCCTTTGGTGATAGCCCGAGCCCCCGCTAGTCATATCCCGAGCCGCCTCTCGTCATAGCCCAAACCCCCTTCACCCATTTTGGTCCAAGAACCCCTTTTACCCATTAGATAAAAGCCCTTTTCACCCTATATAGTCCAGGAACCTCCTTTTGTCCATCAGTTAAAGATGTTCCCTCTTCCCCATTGGCCGGAAAAACCTATAAATACCCCCTCCTTTGGATTTTACACACCAAACAACCGCACCTCACTCCATAGTAGTGAAGCTCTACCCTCTCTCGTCCTCCCCTCCCCCTTTTGAGTTTCTTTGGATCTTCAAAGCGATCTTCGTCAAGATCCAAAATTTTGTTCGGATCTTTGAAGTTTTCTTCAGGACCTTGAAGATCTTTAATCCAACTTTGTAGTTTGATCCATTTTTTTTTTTTCGAAAACAACATGTTCTTAGCCTCCTCCCTTTGAGTGTTCTTGATCTTTAAAAAGGGTAGAAATCCCTCCCCCCTTGAGATTCTTTGCATCTACTAAGAGATCTTTGTCAAGATCCGGAGCTTTGCTTGGATCTTCAAAGTTTTCATCAGGGCTTTGGAGATCTTTAATCCATTTCTTAGGCCAATCCATTTTTTAGCATTCCCTAGCCGAAGCACTGTCTGAGTGCCCCTGGAACCTTTCTAGAAATAGCCATTCCCAGTGGAACCTCTACCGAAGTGCCACCTCAGCCTAACCTTCTCCTAGCCTATCCTAGTGGAAGCTTTGTTGGAGTGCCACCTTAGCCTAACCCTCCCCTAGCCTATCCCCAGAAGAAGCTCTACTAGAGGGCCACCTCAACCTAACCCTCCAGAAATAGCCATTCCCAGTGGAAGCTCTGCTGGAGTGCCACCTCGGCCTCACCCTCCCCTAACCTATTCCCAACAGAGGCTCTGTTGGAGTGCCACCTCAGCCTAACCCTCCCCTAGCCTATCCCCAGCAGAAGCTCTGCTGGACTGTCCCCTCATACTAAGCACGGAAATAGCCTTCCCTAGCCAAAGTTCTGTCTGAATCCAAATCCAGAAATAGCCTTCCCTAGCTGAAGCTCTATCCGAATCCAAATCTAAAAGGAACCATTCCTACCCGAAACCCTGTCCAAATATCATTATAGTCAACATCTCTTGAGAAAGGAAGTTAGTGGTCAAGACCATCTTCCCCTGAGCCACGAGAATCAGAAAGAGAGTCCGAATCAGGGGCCCACCCCTCTTGACCTGAAACAAGGGTTAAGTTCAGGTACAGTTTCTCAACCCAATTATCATCATGTAGACTTTATATAGACCTTGTTTTAGTGTATATAGTAGTTTGAATTTAATCAATGTATATATGTATGATAACTTAGCTATGTATGTGGAATAGTAATAATTGAGAAAAATGTTCGTTCTTAAGCATCTAGTAGGAAGATCGGTCGAACCGGGTAGATTGGGTGCCTACACCTTCCCAATTCTACAACCTGACACTTACCCTAAATCTTTGGACTAAACCAACTTTCGAGCCCTTTTCTCTGGAACTAGGCCTACCCTTGGGTCCTAGGCCCATAATCCTAGGTGGTGATGCCAAACCCCTATTTGTATGATCCCAATCCCCGTATTAGACCATCATCAAACCCCCCGTCTTAAATGATGAATTTTTACACTCTATCAAAATAGGCTCCCATGTATCTCTTAGCGGTGATACTATGGTGCGGAGCCTACAGGGTAAGCACACACTACACAAATCACCTCTCCTCATATGAAAGAGAAAGAGAGAGGAGAGAGGATGGAATCGACACTTGAGTCCATCTCCAGCTGCTACCCTCACAGTGGCGACTCCACTGGGGATAAATGTCAAGCCTTTTATACTAGATGCTACCTTTAAATGCAAGAACATTTTCCACCACATTTTCTTGAAAATGTGTTTGGCTAACCCCATGTCTGTAATTGTATTTGCTAACTACATCATGCATTGTGCTTGAAGTGAAATCATTTGGCGAGGGACTCCCTATCATGCCCGCACCCTTGGGGATGTCAGTGCATGTCATGGAGAGTACTTTAAGAGCAAATGATACCCGCTTCCTATATAAGAGTGGAAGGTATAATCAAACGACGAGGATGTTGTAATTGTGCTAGCACCCTCGAGGAGGTCCATGCACTTTATGGTATTCTGAGATCGACTGATGGTTACCCTATATTATACTTTTGCACACAATCACTCACGGTTCCACCACCCCATGGCCAATTGCTTAACTTCATGTGTAGTCACAAGTAATAGGCAAGGAAGTCACCCCCTTTGATCTCGTGCCTACGGGTATATCAAAAGGATCACATACCTTGCATATATAGATCCTGTCAAGGAAGCCTTGTCGGTCCTATTGCATCCATCGCATGCTCACATTATGTAGAAAATAGATGAAGAAGATGGGAGTGCCACAAGCTAACTATAGAACTTGTTTACAATCTTGAAAAGGAATGTTCCTACATTATATTCCCAATGTAAAGAATTGCATTCCTAAGTGGGTTTCAGATAGAAAGTGTCCCTCCTCCTTAAGAAAAATTTCCAAATACATGACTTAGGGGGAATTCCATCTGAGTCACGTAAAGTCCTGAGAAGTCTCGAGAAAATCAGGAGGAAGGATACCTAGTGGGAAAAAGAGCAAGGAAAACATGACTTTATTACATAGAATATCTTGTGGGTATATTCTCGATAAGCCATTTATAAATCTCCCATTTATGATATTGGGTGGACCAGGGGAATCATACCCTATCCACCCCCTATCATTAAGTGAACTAACTTTGGATGGATCATTGGCTGTTAATTTAGTGAGTGTGTGAACAAGGGGTTGGGAATTGAAGAATCTTAAAATAAATCACTTTTGGTTCAGGCATAATTTCACACTTCAAGTATTCTCCATGGTCCATTTGGACACTTCAGGGTAACTGGTTGACTCGCTTAACTCTAGTATCACCTCCATCATCTCTCCGTGATTGTTTACCACCAAGTGATTACAACCCAATTCACATAGATCCACCCAACATGGAAGCACCAGAACAAGTGTAGGTCACCTAGTAGTGACATTGCAAGCTGAAGTTGCTGAAGTCAAGAATGGATTAGCTTAAGTGTTGCACTTGTTACGGAACCTACCCAGGACCGATCTCGGGGTTGACACAACTCCTCCTCCAATAGAGCCAGAACCAACTAGGCCTACAGATCATTAAGGGACTTCCCCCAGGGATCCCCCTTCGATTGTAATTAATGATGAAGAAAAGGAATTTGTGGCACATGTTCAAAAGGAACCTCCAAAGACAAAGAGGGAAAGGAAAATAGAGAATAATTGGAGAAGCTTGAGGAGATGATTCAAGCAGTGAAAAGTCAGGAGAGTCAAACAGTGGATTCTGACGAGATGAATTTCTTTTATGGGTTAAGAATCCCTGAGAAGTTCAAGTGTCAAACTAACAGATTTGATGGGTCAAGGGATCCCAAGGCTCGTTTGGAGGTATTTCTCAGTATCATGAAGATATGGCAAATTGCTGACAATTAGATGAGGCAGGTATTCATGCCAACATTACCAGGATCGGAACTAAGGTGGCTCATGTAGCTAGAATCCACACAGACACAGAATTGGGTGCAGCAGTGAAAGTCTTCATTAAATAGTATCCCCACAATATTGAAGTTGATGAGGAATGTCGAGAGCTCGAAACCTTGAGACAACAACCTAGGGAAGGGGTTACCACTTTCTTAACAAGGTTCAGGACTAATGCTGCTAAAATGGTAGATCGACCTTCTGAAGTAGAGCAAATAGAAATGTTGATTGAGAACTTATCAAAGTCTTATTATGATGTTCTCTACTATTAACATTTGTAGACTTTTGATGCCCTAATAGCCACCGGGACACGCGTTGAGAACAAGATCCTAAGGGATGCACAATATCAAGACATGGGGAAGAATACCAAGGGCGGGCTAGATAAGAATCCTGAAACCAATGTGATAGGTGCAGCCTAATAGTCAATACCATCTATGACCACTTCACCTTCACAGCCGTTTGTAATACGATTAAATGATCCTTCCCAGAAGGCTCCTCGCCCATGAAGATAGTTTTCTAATTTGGGATGCCAGTGATAACAATGTATGAAAAGCTAAAGAAACAAGGATTTCTAGGGACAATGGCTCTAAGAGTAATCAGTAACCCTCCTCCAGCTTGGTACAGAGATCATGAATATTGTGCTTACCACACTCAGAAGGGGCACAACACTGAAAGATGCCTAGCTTTACAACATGCATTTTAAGATTTGATAGATAATGGGACCATTGAAGTCGAGGCCAAACATCCTCCTAATGGTATTACCAACCCACTCCCTGATTATGCAACAGTCAGTGTATTGGAAGAAGAATGAACAGAAAGTGACCCCACTCAACTCATCAAGCCACGGGCTTGAAGAGATCACTTAAATGTCATGGGAGGTAGGACTAAGGTCAAGAAAACCCCTGGGAAAGCAGAGCCATTAGAAAAAGAGTCAAAAGATGATGATCAGATACCTGCCTTCCCTCCTTTGTCACCGACCCCGGAAGAAGAACTCACCGCCTAATATCATCGGCTGTCACCATTGTCCTCCTTCTCACCGTACCACTAGAAAGCAGGCCCCCCTTTATCATCCTATCATCCACTACCTTCATCAGAATACCCTATTTCCTACATCACATCCCTTATATATCACCCCACCCCATATCCCTCACCATCCTTACATCATTCCCATGGGTCGATACACAAGCCATCAGACCCAAAAGAAGGATGGATGGAAGGGTACAATTAGAAAGATATGCCTACACTACCAGATTCCCCAAAGATAACTTCATCAATAGGATCAGTGAATGCATTAAGAGAAGACTAAGGGGATGATCCAACTTCTCTAATTCAGCCCACTATATCTTCAGAGGACAATCCAGAGGTGATTAAAGAGATTATAGATGATCTTCTCAAAGCAATAATAGCATTGGCCATAGGGGAGTAAAGTAAAGAGTACACCTTCCTAATCCATATAGGGAGGGACATAGAGAATGATGAATCAGATAAAGAACCAAGTGAGGGAGAAATCAGTGAAGAAGAGAATGATGGAGATGGCTCTAGTTCTCAAGATCGTGATGAGTACTCAGACTGCAATGACTAGCAGGGGCCATGGCACAATGATAATAATGATTAATCAGGGTACTACTCACCTATAGATTTGGGAGGATATTCAATATATGCAATTGGCCAGGATGACCCGATGGTTAGTCCCACAGATACTATTTAGTCAGCACTCACAGTTCACATAGAAGAAGATGAGCAAGCACCTATCGAAAAGAACTAGTGCACCATTAAAGAAATAGCAGCAAATTTTTTAGAAGGATAAGAATCCCCTTTACCACATCTCCTCATTCATAGAGCACTGTACAGCTCCTGAATTAGACTAGTATTGGAGAAGACTTCAAGTTTACTCATGCTACTAAGTCAATCAACCTGAATACCACTGACAAAAGCATCAAGTCAGTTGTCAAGTCTGTAGTTGAGTCTGTTGTTGAGTCTATTGTTTATGATTTCATGTTGACCTCCCCTCTCGAGGTGAGTCCAGAGTTTGTGTATGTCGAGTCTATTACTCCTTCTTTCATGAATGAAATTTCTGATTCCGAGCACAACTTGCCTCCATTTTCTAATGATGATCTTAAAAATTATGAAGAGTTAATAAAACAATGTAAATCAAAGAAAACCAACCCATCCATAAGGATACCCGAGTTATTAACCTAGAAACCAACCAATGCCTTCGAGAGGTAAAAATTGGTACCACCCTAGATGATGAAGAAGCAGAACAGATGATCAGTATTTTGAAGGAGTTTACCGAAGTCTTTGCTTGGTCTTATAAGGATATGCCTAGTATAGACCCTGACATCTGGCAACATCGATTGTTGACTTATCCTAGGGCAAAACCGGTAAAGCAAAAGCTCTAAGTGAGAAGATCAGGGAAGAAGTTAGGAAGCATTGGAATGCAGGGTTTCTACAAGTGGTGAAGTACCCCCAATGGTTGGCTAACATAATACCAGTACCAAAGAAAGATGGCTATACATAGACTTTCGAGATCTTAACAAGGTAAGCCCTAAAGATGACTTCCTATTACCTCACATTGATGTATTGGTTGACAACATAGCGAGGCATGCCTTGTTATCAATTATGGATGGATTCTCGGGATACAACCAAGTGAGCATGCACCCAGAGGATAATGAAAAGACAACCTTCACCACTCCACCATGGGGAACCTATTGTTATAAGGTGATGTCTTATGGATTAAAGAATTCCGAGGCAACTTATCAGCTACATGAACCAATCTCAGATCAAATATCCCATTTATGGGGGCAAAGCATCGAGAGGCACCGGTCTGTCACCTACAGGCCACTAATCGAGTGGGGCAGTGGAAGCAGTCAGCAAGAATGTCAAAGCCACCCTTCATAAAAATAAAAATAAAAGAGGAAAAAGAAAAAGAAAGAAATTGGGTGAGGCTCATAAGGATTAGGCAGACAAGTTCCACTTGCTTTGTGGGAATATCAGACTTCTATATGATCCTTGACTAGGGGCAACTCCTTTTTGGTATATGGGCTTGAGGAAGTACCACCAGAAGAGATTCAGGTACCACTTTTTAAGGTACTTTTGGATAGCTAGTTACTTGAAGGAGAATGGGTAAAGACCAGGCATGACAAACTCAATTTTTATGAATAAAAGGAGTATGAAGACCATGGATAATCTAAAAATAGTATATATTTATATCAACTGAGAATGGAAATGGCCTTCAACAAGAATGTGAAGCCCTGTCACATAGAAGAGGGTGAACTTGTTCTTCGAGAACAAAGAGCTCTAATTCATGACCCAAGAGAGAAATTCAAGCCCAACTGGAGTTGCCCATTCACTGTCAAAGAGATTTTACTAGGAAAATCTATGAAACTCATAGACCACAATAGCGAAGAAATACCAAGACTAGTCAACATCAACTCAAAAAATATTATGTCTGAAAGTGTGAATAACCCGAACTACGTCAGACCTAATTCCTCTCAAGGGATACGTAGGCAACTTGACATGTGCAAATGCGGTCTCAACCATCTCAAGGCAATAAATTGGTTCCTAAATTAATAATCAAGGTATATTAAAAGATCATTATAGCTTGTATCCCCCAAGAATCGTCATTTGGAATGAAAGTCCATTAGGTATCTGTCATCCACCCATTGGTCCATCAATTCTTCCAGGATTCTATTCCCCAAGAATTGCCATTTGGCATGCAAGGCCATTAGGTATATGTCATTCACCTGTGGTCCTTCCAATTCTTATCTAGGGTTCAATTCCAAAAAAAAAAAATAATTACCACCTGGCACCAGTTTATCAAGGTCAGTTTATTCCCCATCCTTGATCAGTCAAAAAAAAAAAAAAAAAAAAAAAAAACTTGATGTAACAGTGGTAAAGGTTTGGTTATGTCAGTAGTTAATGAGCAATACTTTGAAAAATCATCACATCTTCTCTTTACTTGTGATAACTGCAGAATAAGTCATGAGCTCCTTGGATGAGACATTAATGAAATGGACCTTGGATATAAGTGTAGTGGCACCGGGACTGTTAGAATCTATGAATATGTCCATGCTTAATCGAATTAGGTGCATAGAACTACATCACAATCTGCTCTGACAAGCCCCTCAGCATTAGGATGCCGGTCTTCATATATTCCGATTTGGGTTGGTTGAGATCTATCCAACTCTAGATGAATTTTGAGTTTATATATTATCTCCACCTAAGGGTAAGCTGATTCAACTATCTTGAAGAAAGATCACTCAGAAGAGATTCAAGACTTTTCGGATGGGAAAAAGAGGAAATTAAGCAATTTGTCAAATATGGAAAGATTGACATTCTCAAGGTGGCTAGGATCTTCATTCAACACCTACCACTGGGAGGAATCCATCAGCAAAGGTCAGAAGATGCTCACCTATTGTGCATAATAGCCCACTATGTTTTTTGAACTCAGGGATGTGGTGCACCAGTTGTCTTGATAGAGGTGATAAAGCAATTGAAGAAAAGAAGATATATCATTCCTACAGTCCTTGCAAAGACATTCAAAGAACTTGATGAAATGAGCCATAGCCATAGATTTGGACTTGATCATTACCATGGGAGTCCCACCATTTTTCAACTCTGGTTACTTGATAAGCTGAAGTTGAACAGGCCATTAAATGGAGGTCAACTTGAGGCTCTTGGTTACCAAGAAAAGAGGGAAGCCCCAAAATTCAAACTCATTAATGACTGGAAAGAGTACCTACAAGGAAGAGCTACATAGGACATTGCATGAAAATGCCCAGGGAGGCCACAATACAAGAAGATTTTCTGATGAAGACCCCTGGCTACAACTATGTCAGGTTGATGGGATTGACTCACATGTCTTCTTATTTTCCTATGTACATCAGCTGACAATATGGGCTCGAGGCAATGGAACCAAAGGAGTTAGTGAACTTCCACCAACCCTAAGAGTTGTCTTCCCCACCTTGTTACTTACCTATCTTGTCCATAGTAAGAAAGTTGTTTCCCTCCTATAAAATTCACTTGGTAATAGAATGAGGTGATGTTTGGATTTAAGTTCATTCCAGTTATTCTAATTAAGACTTGAGATGTTGCATTAATCGTGCCTTAAAATAAGTTTTCATAAAGAGCCAAGTCTGGCCATACAAAAGGTAAAAACAAACAAAAAAAATGAACATGGGGAGGGAAAAAGAAAAAGAAAATATACATATGTTTATGTTTGCAGAAAATATAAGAACAAATCCCTATGAGTCAAAATTCAAAGTTCAAATCAAGAGAAAATTCAAGATTTCAATTCAAAGGCCCAAATTCAAGATTTCAATTCAAAAGTCCAATAGATTAAAAATCCATAGAAGAATAAAAAAAATCAAAGGTCAAAAATCACAAAATTAAGAATCAATTATTAATGACTTTTACAGGGTTGAAAGAGCAGTGAACTTCTATCCTATAATTGATAGTACTAGATACCCTAGCCCCATTCGAAAGAACCCACTTGGAAGACCAGATAGCCTAGCCCCATTCAAAAGAACCTGCCCGGAAGATCAGATAGCCTAGCCCGGTTCAAAAGAACCTGCCTGGAAGACCAGATAGCCTGGCCTAGTTTGAAAGAACTATAGACACCCAATTTTATCACCCTCCTTTGGCTATGGTCAAATATGGATCTTGGGCGTGACTTTCGGCTTCCGACCGACAGAGATGCTAATGGAAACATTCCCTATCCAAAACCATAAAAATCCCCATGCGGGAGGGAAGGGGTCCAATTTTGGCTTTTTATATACGAAAAAATCTGGTCTAGATAACCATATAGATGAATAGCACTCAAAAATGCGGTTCTGACGATATATGATATGCCAAAATCGGACCAACAGATCTCCCGTAATCATCACTGGAAAAACCCATAATAGAGTGCGCACTGCGCGCTCCGGCCAACAGGCCAGCCTATGCAAATGCTCACTGCCCACAGGCTACAACACATGCATGCAGCCATCCATGCCCACAACCATGCCAAGCCCCACAACCATGCACACAACCATGCACATAGCCCCACAGCCATGCACACATCCATGCACACAGCCCCACAGCCATGCACATAGCCATGCACACAGCCCCACAGCCATGCACATAGCCATGCACACATTCCCACAGCCATGCACACAACCCGGCTGCCTATGGGTCTACTGGCCTGTGCCCCCGTGGGCATAGACCAGCGCCCCCGCGGCACTGGCCTGCGCCCCCATGGGCACAGGCCTGTGGCCTTGCAACCTTGCCCACCCTGCTGCCCATGGGCCTGCTGGAATGCACCCCCATGGGCATAGGCCCGCAGCCCTACTGTTGCACCCCCCACCTGCGTACACTAGCTACTACCCATGTATGCATGCACCCGCACACCCATGCGAGCCTGGCCCACACACCCATGCCAGCCTGACCCAAACACGCTGTGCACATTGCCCGCACACCCATGCATTTGCTCACCCGTGACATCACCCGCTCTACCTGCCTAAACTTTTTCTCTCCTATTTTTTGAAAATTGTATTTTCCTGCTAAACCTTCTTTGTCCTCCCGTTTTTTCAAAAACTACCTTTTTCGGCTAAACCTTCTCTCTCCTCCCACTTTTCCAAAAATTATCTTTTTCGGCTAAACCTTTTCTCTTCTCCCACGTTTTCAAAAATTTCCTTTTCTTGCTAAACCTTCTCTCTCCTCCCACTTTTCTGAAAATCACCTTTTTTTGGCTAAACCTTCTCTCTCCTCCTGCTTTTTCAAAAATCACATTTTTCTGGCTAAATTTTCTCTCCTCTCATTTTTCTTAAAATCACCTTTTTACACTAAAATTTCTCTCGTCTCCCGTTTTTCCAAAAATCACCTTTTTTCCAGCTAAAATTTCTCTCCTCCAATTTTTTTGAAAACCCCCTTATACCCACTGGACAAAAGCCCTCCCCACCTATTTTTGCCTTCAACCCCCCTTTACCCATTGGACAAAAATCCTATCTCCTCACTTTAGGCAAGAACCCCCCTTTTCGTCCACTGGATAAAGGGATTCCCCCTCTCCTATTTGGACGGAAAAAACTATAAATCCTCCTTTAGAAAAAAACACACTAGCACACCAGAATCCCCTTCACTCTTTCCTAGTGAAATTTTCCTCCCCTCCCCCCTCTTGATTTTCTTTTGATCTTCTGAGATCCTAACAAAGTGAGCCTTAAGGATGACTTCCCATTACCTCACATTGATGTATTAGTGGATAATACGGTGCAGCATGCTTTGTTATCATTTATAGATGGATTCTTGGGATACAAGCAAGTAAGCATTCACCCAAAAGATCGTGAGAAGACAACCTTCACCACTTGGTGGGGAACCTATTGTTACAAGGTGATGCCTTTTGGACTGAAGAACATCGGGGCAACTTATCAGAGAGCAGCTATGGGAATATTGCATGACATGATGAACAAAGATGTGGAGGTCTATGTGGATGACCTGATAGTAAAGTCAAAAGATCGGCAGGGGTATATTCCCATACTAAGGCATTTCATTGAAAAAATCAAGAAGTATCAGCTGAAGTTGAACCCTCATAAGTGTGTATTTGGAGCAACAACAAGAAATTTGTTAGGATTCTTGGTGAGTGAGAGAGGCATTGAAGTCAACCCTATCAAGATCAAGGCAATTCAAGAAATGTCCACACCTCAGACTGAGAAGCAAATACGAGGACTTTTGGGTCACATCCAGTATATTAGCCGATTTATAGCTCAGTTCACTATAATTTGTGAACTAATTTTCAAGCTACTGAAGTAGGATCAGCCCATAGAATGGAATGACCAATGCCAATAGGATTTTGATAAAATCAAGGGATACTTCATGAACCCACCAGTATTGACACCGCCGGTGGAAGGAGAACCACTTCTCTTGTACTTATCCTTAAGAGAATATTCCATGGGCTCTTTGCTAGCACAGCAGGAGACGAAAGAAGGGGCAGAGTATGCCATATATCGCCCCAGCAAGAAGTTCCTAGATTATGAGACATGGTATACATCTTTGGAAAGATCTTGTGTTGCATTGGTTTGGGCAACGAAAAGTTTGCAACACTACATGATTTCTTATCTAGTGCACTTGATTTCAAGGATGGATCCCATCAAATACCTCTTCGAGAAACCAGCCCTAACCAGAAGGATGGCCCATTGGTTGCTTTTACTATTAGAGTTTGGCCTCACCTATGTTACTCAAAAATCTATCAAGGGGCAGGCCATAGCGGATCATTTGGTTGCCCACCCCACAGAAGATGGAAGATCCTTGGATGATGCCTTTCCCGATGAAGAAATCACTGTAATAGAGGAAAAAGACACAGTTAAAGAATGGTAGTTATTCTTTAAAGGAGCAGGCAATCAGAAGGGATGTGGTGTGGGAATATTGCTTGTCACTTCTGATGGCCTTTATTTACCTTCATCATTCCATCTCGATTTCCCCTGTACCAATAATATTGCCGAATATGAAGCTTATGCTTTGGGCCTCGAAACTACTTTGACTACTGGGATAAAAAGGATCAAAGTATACAGAGATTCATCCATTGTCAATTATCAGACATAGGGAAAGTGAAAAACTAGAGATGAAAAGTCAAAGCCATATCAAGAACATCTGGAAGAGGTGACTGGACACTTTAAGAAGATCTCATTCGAATGCTTCCAGAGAGATAGCAACAGGTTTGCTGATGCCCTGCAACCTTGGCTTCTATGGTAGAATGCAACCCTATGGCTATGGTTCTACCGTTCTTGGTGGAACAAAGAAACAAGACCATTTATTAGAATTTAGTGAACTCTCTCACTATGAATGGTCGGTCTTGGTTCGCTCACATAATAGATTTAATCAGGGAAAGGAAGTACCCAATTGAGCAACTAATAAAGAAAAGAAGTTTTTGAGGAGATATGCCACTCGGTTTATTCTTCAAGAGGATCCTATGACAGAATACAGTTGTTGTGTGTAGATGATGAACAAGCTACAACCATCATGGAGGAAATTCATCAAGGTCTTTGTGGACCCTACATGAATGCCAAGATGTTATCTAAGATCCTCAGGTTGGGATATTACTGGAACACAATGGAAGTAGATTATGTAGACTTTGTCAAGAAATGCCACAAGTGTCAGATATTGGCTAATAGCATACATATCCCACCAACAGAGTTGCATTCGCTCAGTTCAGCATGGGCATTCTCCACTTGGGGCATCGATATCATTGGAAAGATCAACCCCAAGGCATCTAATGGTCATGAGTACATCTTGGTAGCTATTGATTATTTCACCAAGTGGGTAGAAGCTCAGTCCTATACGGTCCTCACATTTGCTAAGGTGGCAAAATTCATCTAAGAAAATATCATTTTTCGATATAGAGTACCTCAAGAATTGATATCAGATCAGGGATCCCATTTCTGGGGCAAGACCAATAAAATCTGCATAAAGTTCGGTATCAGAAGGCATTGCTCTACCACTTACAGGCCATAGACCAATGGGCAGTAGAAGCAGTCAATCAAAACATCAAAGTCATTCTACAGAAAATGGTGGAAACACACAAGGATTGGGTTAATAAGTTACCCCTTGCCTTATGGGCATACCTAACTTCAATACGATCCTCGACAGGGGCAACCCCTTTCTCTTCAATATATAGGATTGAGGCAGTTCTACCAGTGGAAATCCTGGTACCATCCCTAAGAGTGCTCCTTGATAGTCAGCTACCTAAAGGAGAGTGGATGAAGGCCAAACATGACGAGCTCAATTTTCTTAATGAAAGATGCATAAAAGCCATGAATAATCTAAAAAAATATCAACTGAGAATGGCAAGGGCCTTTAACAAGAATGTGAAACCCCACCACATAGAGGAGGGAAAACTTGTTCTTCGAGAACAAAGAGCCCCAATTCATGACCCAAGAGGAAAATTCAAGCCCAACTAGAGTGGCCTATTCACCGTTAGAGAGATTTTACCATGCAAGGCTGTGAAACTCATAGACCATAATGGCGAAGAAATACCCAGACTAGTCAATATGGATCAACTTAAGAAATATTATATCTGAATGGTTGAAGACCCTGAACTACGTTAGACCTGATTCCTTTCGAGGGATACGTAGGCAACTTGACATATATAAGTGCGGCCTCAACCATCTAAAGGCAATAAATTGGTTCCTCAATTAATAACCAAAGTATCTCAAAAGATCATCATAGTTTGTGTCCCCCAAGAATTGCCATTTGGCATGAAAGGCTATTAGGTATCTGCCATCCACCCATTGGTCTGTCACTTCTTATCCATAATTCTATCCCCCAAGAATCATCATTTGGTATAAAAGGCCATTAGGTATCTATCAGCCACCCATTGGTCCATCAACTCTTATCTAGGATTCCATCCCCTAAAAGAAAATCGCCACCCAGCATCAGTTTATTAAGGCCAATTTATCCCCCACCCTTGATCAGTAAAAAAAAAAAAAAAAAAAAAAAAAGAGGAGCTTAATACAATAGTGGTAAAGGCTTGTTTGAGTCATTAGCTATTGAGTAATGCTTTGATAAATCATCATATCTCTTTCGTTTGTGACGGTTTCAGGAAAAGTAATGAGCTCGTTGGTTGAGACATTGAGGAATTGGACCTTGGACATAAACATAAGGGCGTCGGGATTACTAGAATCGATGAATGTGTCATTCCTCGGTTAGATTGGGTGTGTGAAATTACATCATCAGTTACTCTGGCAGGTGCCTCAACACTGGGATGCCAACCTACATATATTTCGGTTTGGATTAGTAGAGATCTGCCTAACTCTCGAAGAATTTTGGGTTTGTATGTTATCCCTACCTAAAGGGGGGTTGTTCCAACCATCTTTAAAGAAAGATTATTCAGAGGAAATTTAGGACTTCTTTGGATGGAAAGAAGAGGAAGTGAAGCAATCTTTCAGGTACAGAAAGCTTTGACATTCTGAAAGTGGCCCAGATCTTCATCTAATATCTACCAATGGGAGAAATCCATCAACAAAGATCATAAGACGCTTATTTACTTTGCATGATAGCTTGCTATATTCTCTGAACTCCTGGGCGTGGTGTACTACCCGTGCTAATTGAGGTGGTAAACAGTTGAAGAAGGGAGGTGACATCATCCCTACGGTTCTTGCAGAAACATTCAAGGGATTTTATAACATGAACCATGGCCACAGACTCGGATTAGATCACTATCAAGGGAATCCTGCTATTTTTTTGATTTGGCTCCTCGAGAACTGAAGTTAACTAAACCATTAAAAAGAGGCCCACTTAAAGCTCTTTACTATTAGGACAAGAGGGAATTTCTAGAATTCGACCTTATCATTGATTGGGAGAAGTACCTACAGGAAAAGACGATGCAAGATATTGTATGGAGGTGCCAAGGGAGGCCATAAGAAAATTTTCTGATGAAGACCTCCAGCTACAATTATGTCAAGTTGATGGGATTGACTCACACATCCTTTTATTTTCCTACGTACATCGGCCGATAATATGGGATCAAGGTGACGTGCCCAAAGGAGTTATGAACTTTCACCCACCTCAAGAGTTGTCTCCCTAGCTTGTTACTCACCTATCCTGTCTATGGTAGGAAAATTGATCCCTTTTTCATGTAATTCATTTGGTAATAGAATGAGGAAGTATTTGGATTCTTATGTTATCCCGATTATTCTAATTATGACTTGAGTTATAGAATTGATTGTGCCTAAATATTACAAACCACAAAAAAAAAATTAAAATAAATAAATAAATAAATAAACAAAAAGAAAAGATTTTATTTGTACCAAAGATATGTTTTCATTCATAAGATGCTAAAATAAAACGATGAACAAACAAGGCGGAGGGAAAAAGAAAAAGGAAAATATACATGTGTTTGTGTTTACAGGAAATACAGGAACAAATTCCTATGGGTCAAGAGTCATCATCTGAACTATACTCTGAATCATCCCTATGGAGTGCCGAGGAACCCGCAGATGCTAGTCTAGTCTGCTTCAGCCTCTATGTCATATCCTGAATTAGTGCATCCTGCTATGCAAATTTCCTGCTCATAGGAACTAACTTGGCTCTCCAAGTGGAAATCCTCCCATCCTAAGGAATATAGGAAAGGATCAAGAAGAGGAATAATGAAAGAAGAAGGACAAAAAAAAAAAAAAAAAAGAGGAAAGTATGAAATACCTTAGCAACCATTGCCTCACATAGGCTGTAATGCATCCTCCTGATCTCAGAATAGACCTTCAAAGACACCTGAGAAAGAGCATATCAGCCAAAGGAAGTCAAGAGACAATTGAAGAATGATCAAATACTCACATAGTCAAAAGGAATGGGCAGCCCAAGGGAAGCATCTACATCTGTCTTCCACTCTAGAAGATGAGGGAGACTGGGGTTGGCCGCGTTGGGATTGCACCAAGCGGGGAAGCCACAAAAGGGGATGTTAGCAACTCTGAGAGACCCACCTGCATTGGTAGAGGGTCCTGCTTTTGAAGGATCAACAGCACTGACATGCGACCAAGCAATAGAAGGGTCTACACATCATGTTCTCCCCTGAAAGAACATCAGTTAAGACCAAAACAAGAAAGAATTTGAAGGAAATACTCAAGAAAGGGCAACATACCACTGGACCATCAGGACCAAGAGGGGTGCATACTATCTCCTACTCTAGGAAGGCTCTGTAGCCCCTATCCCGGTCAAAAAATGAGTCATCCCATACTCCATCAGCCAAACTCTTAATCTCGTCCGTAGGGATGATATCTAGGCAGTGCATAGTGGGTGGAGGAAGACCGGGAGAGAAGCGTGACTTAACATCCGACCACTGGGGAACTACTCTCTCTCTCAGATACCAGACGTGGCCCCATATGCCCTGGAAAAGGAACTAATTCTTCAATAAGTGTCTAGCCAATGCAACTCCATTAGAATCTGGAAATACGAGGCACTTAAATGGTCTCCAAATGACCTGCAAATTCAAGGAAAAGTAAGTATAACACAAGATAAAAGGAATTTCAGTGTCAAATGTGGCATACCTCAGTGAGATCATTCAAAAGAGAATGAGCAGTGGTCCCTGGAGGATGGCACCGAGCCCTGAGCACTTGATTATCTCCCCACCTTGTGGCTATAGGGAAGAAAAATGCCTGAGGATCCCTCAGTCTTGGAGATATAATCCCTAAGTGCTCAAAGCACCAAGGTTGTTTCAAGAGATTAAATTAAGAAAGTGCAATCCAAATGAATGAAAGGAAATAGGTCTCCATATGACAACAGATCTAAGGTCTACAAGAGATATGCATAGGCAGCCCCACCCCAATCCCAAGAATCTACTGGCTTAAGATTCTGAAAGAAGAACACCAGGTGAATGTCTACTCCCCCTCTGAGGTCACTAAGAAGGCACTGACCCATAGCAAACAACAAGAAAGGATAGGCCACCTGTGCTATGTTGCTTGGGTTCACCCATAGGCCAGTTCTCCACCATCATGCATTGATCTCCCCTAGATGGATATGGGTCTGGTTAGCCACAATGGTAAGGCCTATCAAGTCTGTAAACTCCCTAACAGTTGGAGTCTCGGGTAGGGCCATGGGTCTACCCCCAAATGGAATGCCTGTAAAGGCATAAAAGCACAGAGGCGTGATGGTGATCTTGCCAACAGGAAGATGAAAGGAATGAGTACTCAGACACCACCACTCCATTAGGGCCTCCATAAGTGCTTGATTGAACTTTTGGGTCTCTAAAAGGGCTAACTGTGTTACACTCGTGCCCTAATCCAGTCTAATTTAAAATTTGTTGTGATAGGCCTTAGATTGGAGATCGAAAGTACGACTGGGTTTTGGCTCATAGCTATGCATTGCTGAAGGGGTAGAGATGACCCCACATGTTCGTGCATCACGTGACTATCTAACTGGAGGGAATTCATACCTTCTGATCCCAGACGGTAAGTGACCCGACTGTCCACACTTGATTTATGGCATACATCATAATTACCGAAAGGCCTTGGGCATGTCCGAGGGTTGCCACCCATGTGAGGCCAACCATAGAACAACAAGCTATCTTGACCACTGGAAACAAGCCATCGAAAGTAGCTTAGGCATGAATCCAGTGCTTGTTTCTGGTGGGTCCACTGGCAGTTATTGAGATTTTGATGCCCGTGTGTCCTGCCACTCGCATCGTAAATGGTTCCAGGTGATCCCAAATCATCCTCCACACCTTCCTCTTGATGTGAATACCTTATCGACCTAAATGTGTGGGTCCTCGTGCCCCAAAACTTATTTTAACCCGATTGGTTCAAAAGGGGCCCAAAGCAAACAGACCCTTAGGCCCAAATTAAGTTATAAGTTGGGAAATGAGGATTCATTTTCTCATTTCCCTTGTGCCCAAAGAAGGAGAGGAGAGAAAGAGGAGAGAAAGGAGGAGGGGATTGAAGGCTACCTTGGTGCCGCCTGGTGCCTTGTTGCCGGAATCGTTACTAGAGGTAAGTGCAACCTCCCATGCCTCTCTCTCTCTCTCTCTTTATTATGACCTAGAAAAAGCTAGGTATGGACAGAATCTTGGTGTACACACCATGTTAAGGTTGTAGGATGCATATTCTACCCTCCCGGTATTGTTACCGAGCTCAAACCAAGCCCGGTGGGCTCCGGGAACATGTAATGCCAAAAGACCAACTAGGGTTTCAATCGTTCGATCAACGTATCTCCCAAATGGCTCTATGGAATTGGAATTTTCTTAGCTTAGATGCTAGGAACATCCTCTACAAACTCCATGGAACAAATCCTGGCAATCAGGCCCGAGCTGGAAAGCCCCAAATTGTTGGACTGCCCTATACCACCACTAGAAATAGTCCACCGGATCCACTGGGTCTATTTTTGGTGGCATATTTTTAGTGGACATGGAGCCTTTTGTTCTCTCTATCACCTCCACTGGAAATAGGTCTGATATTTCCTGTGAAAATGCCCTATTTTTGGTGGTTGTTTCAGGTGACATTATCGTCACTAGGAGACAATGTCTGTACACTTTGGGGGTGACCTATGTTGGTCCCTCCTGATGTTTTTGACATGTACTGATCTACGATTCCCTTGTGTCTAAGACAGTGATATCCGAATCCAAATCTAGAAATAACTTTCTCTAGCCAAAGCTCTGTCCTAATCCAAATCTGAAAGTAACCGTTCCTAGCCCTCTCCGAATACCATCAAAACCAGCATCTCTCAAGAAAGGAAGTTGGAGGTCAAGACCATCTTTCCCTAAGCCAGGAGAATCTGAAAGATAGTCAGGGGTGGTACTAATCAGGGGCCCACCCCTATTGACCTGAAACAGGGGTCGAGTTCAGGTATAATTTCTCAACCAACTTGTCATAATGTAGACTTTATATAGATCTTATTTTAGTGTATACAGTAGTTTAAATTCAGCCAATGTATATATGTGTGATAACTTAGCCATGCATGCGGAATAGGAATAATTATGAAAAATGTTCATTTTTAAGCATCTAATAGGAAGATCGGTTAAACCGGGCAGACTGGGTGCTTAACACCTTCCCAATTCTGTAAACTGACACTTACCCTAAATATTTGGACCAAACCAAATTTCGGGCCCTTTTCTCCAGAATTGGGCCCACCCCTAGGTCCTAGGCCCATAATCTTAGGTGGTGACTCCAAACCCTTTTGTATAATCCCAATCCCCATATTGGACCATCATCAAATCCCCGTCTTGAATGACAAACTTTGTACTCTTATGAAATAGGCCTCCACTTATCTCCAAGCAGCGATATGGCAGTGCGGGGCCTACAAATAAAGCATACACAACACACCCCTCCCTCATTAAAGAGAGAAAGAGAGGAGAGAGGATGGAATCGATGCCAAACCCCTTTTCACAAAGAGGGCAGAGGCATCTCCGGCCGCTTCCCTCACAAAAATGCTACATTTTTACCGTATATGTATTGCATTCATGCATTGATTATGTGCATTGGAGTTAGTTGTTGTCATGGATTACACCTTGTGGCAGCCATTGCCAAAGAAGCTCCAAAAGAGAAAATCCCAGCTAAATATAAAGCCATCTAGGACTAGGCAAATATCATCAAGGAGTTCCAAAGCAGCCTAGTTTGGCAGTGAACAAAGGAAAGAATGGTCTTGGGTACACTCCTCCAACTATCAAAGGGAAGAAAATGCTGAGGATGACTAGGAAGATCTCTGTCACTTACTACCCTACTCTCAATGGATACTTCATGAAAGGAGAGGATTTTCCCTTTTGTGAAAATGTGGAGCCATGGTTTGATGAAATCGCCACCAAGATACAACTAGGACTTAAAATTTTCTTCCAAAACGAGTTTGATTGGGTGACTCATGGAGTGGAACAACAGAAAATGCCAGCCAAAGAAGGTGACCAAGACAGTTGCATCATTAGGATAGTAGAAATTGCACTGATTGAGACTGGGTATTCCTTTGGTAATCTTACAATTTTGATCCAATTGAAGGAGGCACCTAGTCCTCAAGTTCTCATGAAGAGAGAATTGGAGAAGAAGATAAGGCTCAGCAGGAGTCTGCCGCTTTCCATTGATTTGAAAGGCTTCATTTGCTCCCTCCTATAAGAGCCAAGAGCCCGAGAGTTGCATGAGCTCAAGCCCCATCATCTCAGAGGAAGAAGTGTGTATGCAAAATAGAGGAGAGCACAGAGGATGATGGTTTGTATGTACTGTGCCCAAACCAATTGCAATGAGAAGGGTCGTGAAGGTGGTCAATGATGTAACCGAGGTATCAGGATGGCATCCCTTAATAGGCTCAAAAAGATAAACTTCATAGAAAAAGGATTGAGCAGTCTCCATTGATCTTCACCCCTTAGAAAGTTTGGCTTCCGAGAGCACGTGATTGATCAACTGTATTCATGAAGAAGTGGGCACCTGTCCAAAGAAACCATTGTGCCATTAAAGAAATAGCAACAACTTTCTTAGAAGGTAAAGAAGGCCCTTTGCCACACCTCCTCATCCATCAAGCCATTGAACCACTTTTGAATTGGACAAGCATTAGGGAAAACTTCAAGTTTCCTCATGCTTTTGAGTCAACCAGCTTGATTACCCCTGGTGAAAGCATCATACCAGTTATCGAGTCTGTAGTCGAGTCAGTTGTTTGTGATTCTATGTCAATCTCCCCTCTTGGGAAGAATCTAGAGTCCTTGTATGTCGAGTCTGTTACTCCTTCTTTCATGAATGAAATTTTTGATTCTGAGTATGACTTGCCTCCCTTTTTCGATGATGATCTTAATAAATATCAAGAATTAATAAAATAATACAAACCAAAGAAAGCCCAACCCATCCATTAGGATACTTGGGTTATTAATCTAGGAACTGACCAATGCCTTTGAGAGGTAAAAATTGGCACTACCCTTGATGACAAAGAAGCAAAACAGATGAGTAATCTTCTAAAGGAATTCGCCAAGGTCTTTGCTTGGTCTTACGAGGATATGCTTGGTATCGACCCCAACATGGTGCAACATCGATTGCCGACTTACCTAGGGCAAAGACGATAAAACAAAAGCTCCGATGAATGCAGCTAGAATGGAGTGAGAAGATTAGAGACGAAGTTGTGAAGCAATGGAATGCGGGGTTCCTACAAGTGGTGAAGTACCCCCAATGGTTGGCCAATATTGTACCAGTACCGAAGAAAGATGGAAAGGTACGAATGTGTGTAGGCTTCCGAGATCATAACAAAGTAAGCCCTAAGAATGATTTCCCATTACCTCACATTGACGTATTGGTGGAGAATATGGCATGGCATGCTTTGTTATCATTAATGGATGGATTATCAGGATACAATCAAATAAGCATGGACCCAGAGGATCATGAGAAAACAACCTTCACCACTCCGTGGGGAACCTATTATTACAAGGTGATGCCTTTTGGACTGAAGAATGCCGGGGCAACTTATCAAGGAGTTTCCATAGCCATATTGCATGACATGATGAACAAAGATGTGAAAGTCTATGTGGATGACATGATAGTAAAGTCTAAAGATCGACGGGGGCATATTCCCGCACTATGGCGATTCTTCGAAAGAATCAAGAAGTATCAGCTGAAGTTGAACCCTCAGAAGTGTGTTTGGGGCAACGGTGGGAAAGTTGTTAGCTTCTTAGTGAGTGAAAAGGGCATTGAAGTCGACCCTATTAAGATCAAGGCAATTCAGGAAATACCCATGCCATGGACTGAGAAGCAAATACGGGGACTTCTGGGTCACATCTAATATATTAGTAGATTCATAGCTCAGTTGACTACAATCTGTGAACCAATTTTCAAGTTGCTGAAGAAGGATCAGCCCATAGAATGGAATGACTAATGCCAATAAGCTTTTGACAAGATCAAAGGCTACCTCATGAATCCACTGGTATTGACACCGCCAGTGGAAGGAGAACCACTTCTGTTGTATCTGTCCATGGGAGAATATTTCATGGGCTCTTTGCTAGCACAGAAGGAAACAGAAAATAGGGCAAAGCATGCCATATATTATCTCAGCAAGAAGTTTTTGGCATATGAGACAAGGTACAAATATTTGGAAAGAACTTATGCTGCATTGATTTGGGCAACTAAAAGGTTGCGACACTACATGGTTTCCTATCCGGTGTATTTGATCTCAAAGATGGATCCCATCAAATATCTCTTCATGAAATCGGCCTCAACAAGAAGGATGGCCTGTTGGTTACTTTTGCTATCAGAGTTTAACATCATCTATGTTACTCATAAATCTATCAAGGGGCAGGCCATAGCTGATCATTTGGCTACTCACCCCACAGAAGATGGAAGATCCTTGGATGATGCCTTTCTCGATAAAAGAATCACAGCAGTAGACGAAGAAGATACAGTTAATAAATGACAGTGATTCTTTAATGGAGCAGCCAATCAAAATGGATGCGGCACAGGAATATTACTTTCATTCATCATTTCACCTCGACTTTCCTTGTACCAATAATGTTGCCGAATATGAAGCTTGCGCTTTGGGGCTCGAAACTACTTTAACTAGTGGGGTGAAAAGAATTAAGGTGCACGGTGATTCATCCATTGTCATATGTCAGAGATAGGGAAAGTGGAAAACTAGAGATGAGAAGCTGAAGCCATATCAAGAGCATCCGGAAAAGGTGATTGAACACTTTGAGAAGATTTCGTTCAAATACTTCCAGAGGGATAATAATAGGTTTGTTGATGCCCTTGCAACCTTGGATTCTATGGTAGAATGCAACCCTATGGCTAGAGTCCGACCATTCTTGGTAGAATAAAGAAGCAGGCCCATTTTTCAGAATTCAGTGAACTCTCTCACTGTGGATGGCTGGTCTTGGTTCACTAACATAGTGGATTTCATCAGGGAAAGGAAGTATCCAGTTGAAGCAACTAGCAAAGAGAAGAAGTTTCTAAGAAGATATGCCACCCAGTTTATTCTCCAAGAGGATTTGTTATACAAGAGATCCTATGAAAAAGTACAGTTATTGTGTGTAGATGAGGAACAAGCTACAACTATCATAGAAGAAATTCATCAAGGTCTTTGTGGACCACACATGAATGCCAAGATGTTATCTAAGAAGATCCTCAGGCTAGGATATTACTGGAACATAATGGAAGCAGATTGTATGGACTTTGTCAAGAAATGTCACAAGTGTCAGATATTTACTAACATCATACATATCCCACCAATAGAGTTACATTCGCTTAGTTCACCTTGGCCATTCTCCACTTGGGGCATTGATATCATTGGAAAGGTCAACCTTAAAGCATCCAATGGCCACGAGTTCATCTTGGTAGCCATTGAATATTTCACCAAGTGGATAGAAGCTCATTCCTATGCAGTCCTCACATCTATTAAGGTAATCAAGTTCATCCAAGAAAACATCATTTCCCGATATGGAGTACCTCAAGAATTGATATCAAACTAGAGATCCCACTTCTAGGGCAAGACTGATAAAATCTACACAAAGTTTGGTATCAAAAGACATCGCTCTACCACTTACAGGCCGCAGACCAATGGGGTAGTAGAAGAAACTAACAAGAATATCAAAGTTATTCTATAGAAAATGGCAGAAACACACAAGGATTGGGCTGATAAGTTACCCCTTGTCTTATAGGCATACTGGACTTCTATATGATCTTTGACAGGGGCAACTCCTTTCTCTTTAGTGTATGGAGTTAAGACGATTCTACCTATGGAAATCCTGGTACCATCCTTAAGGTTACTTCTTGATAGTTAGCTACTTGAAGGAGAATGGTTGAAGTCCAGACTTGATGAGCTCAATTTTCTCGATGAAAGGCACATGAAAGCTATGGATAATTTGAAGAAATATTAATGAGAATGGCCAAGGCCTTTAACAAGAATGTGAAGCCTTGTCACATAAAGGAAGGTGAACTTGTTCTTCAAGAACAAAGAGCCCCAATTCATGACCCAAGAAGAAAATTCAAGCCCAACTAGAGCGGCCCATTCACTGTCAAAGAAATTCTTTCAGGCAAAGCTGTGAAACTCGTGGACCACAACGGCGAAGAAATACCCAAACTGGTTAACATGGATCAACTCAAGAAATATTAGGTTTAAAAATGTAAATAGCCTGAACTATGTCAGACCTGATTCCTTTCGAGGGATACGTAGGCAACTTGACATGTGCAAGTGCGGTTTGAACCATCTAAAGGCAATAAATCGGTTCCTTGGTTAATAATCAAAGGACCTTAAAAGATCATCATAGTTTGTGTCCCTTAAGAATCGTCATTTGGCATGAAAGGCCATTAGGTATCCATCATCCACCCATTGGTTCATCACTTCCCATCCAGGATTCTAGCCCCCAAGAATCGCCATTTGGTATACAAGGCCATTAGGTATTTGTCATTCACCTGTGGTCCGTCCATTCTTATCTAGGATTCTATCTCCTAAAAAGAAAATCACCACCCAACACCGGTACATCAAGGCTAGTTTGTTCTCCACTTTTGGTCAATCAAAGTAAAAAAAAGAAGAAGAGCTTGATGCAATGTGGTAAAGGCCTATTTGAAACATTAGCTAATGAGTAATGCTTTAATAAATCATCATATCTTGTTGTTTGTATTGGTTTCAGAAAAATTCATGGGCTCATTGGATGGGACGTTAAGGAAATGGACCTTAGACATAAATATGTGGGCCCAAGGATTGCTGAAATCCATGAATGTGTCATTTTTGGGCCGGATTGGATGTTTAAAGCAACATCACCAATTGCTCTGATAGGTACCTCAACACTGGGATGCCAACCTGCATGTATTTCAGCTTAGATTAGCAGAGATTTACCCAACTCTTGAAGAATTTTGGGTCTGTATGCTATCTCCACCCAAAGGTACTTTATTCCAACCCTCTTTAACGGAAGATTGCTTGGAGGAAATTCAGGATTTCTTTGGATGGAAAGAAGAAGTAAAGAAGTTTGTCAGGTATGGGAAGATCGACATTCTGAAGGTGGCTCAGATCTTCATCCAATATCTACCAATGGAAGGAATCCATCAGCAGAGATTCCTGGATGCTTATTTGCTTTGCATAATAGGTCATTAAGCTCTCCGCACTCCCAGGCGTGGTGCACCATCTGTTCTGATTGAGGTAATATAAAACAGTTGAAAAAGGGAGGTGACATCATCCCTATAGTTCTTGCAGAAACATTCAGGGGATTTGATGACATGAGCTATGGCCATAGATTCAGACTAGATCATTATCAGGGGAATCCCGCTATTTTTTTGATTTGGCTCCTCGAGAAACTGAAGCTCACCACACCATTAAGGGGAAGCCCACTCGGAGTTTTTTGTTACCGAGATAAGAGAGAAGTTCTAGAATTCGACCTTATCACCGATTGGAAGAAGTATTTGTAGGAAAGGACTATGCAGGATATCACATGGAGGTGCCAAGGGAAGCCACAAGAAGATTTTTTGATGAAGATCCCTAGCCACAACTATGTCAGATTGATGGGATTGACTCACACATCCTTTTATTTGCTTATATACATCAGCCGACAATATAGGCTCGAGGAGATGGACCCAGAAGAGTTAGTAAAATTATACCCATCTCAAGAATTGTCTCCCCACCTTGTTATTCGCCTATCCCGTCTATGGTTGGAAAATAGTCCCCCTTTTTATGTCTTGGTAATGGAATGAGGAAGTATTTGGATTTTCGTGTTATCCCGATTATTTTAATTATGACTTGAGTTATGGAATTAATTATGCCTAAGCATTGCAAGAAAACCAAAAAAAAAAAAAAAAAAAAAAAGAAATATTTTCTTTGTGCCAAAATTAAGTTTTGATAAGATATTGAAATAAAATAATGAACAAACAAAAGGGGGGAAAAAGAAAAAAGAAAGAAAATATCCATGTGTTTGTGTTTTCAGGAAGTATAGGGACAAATCCCTATGGGTCAGAAGCCATCATCTGAACCATACTCTGAGCCATCCTCATGAAGCACTCGGGAATCCACAGATGCTAGTCCAACCTGCTCTAGCTTTTGGGTCAGGTCCTCAATCAGTGCACCATGCCGGGAAATCTCTCGATCCTTGGCAACTATCACCTCTCACAGGCCATAGTGAATCGTCCTGATCTTAGCATAGACCTTCGGGGACACCTGAGAAAGAGCATATCAGCCAAAGGAAATCAAGAGTTAATTGAAAAATGATCATACACTCACATAATAATAAGGAATAGGCAGCCTAAGGGAAGCGTCTACATCTGTGTTCGGCTCCAGAAGATGTAGAAGACTAGGGTTGGCTGCATTGGGATAAGTCCTGGCAGGGAAGCCACGAAAGGGGAAGTTAGCAGCCCTTAGAGACCCATCGGCACTATTAGAGGGCCCTGCTTGTGAAGGATTAGTAACACTGGCATACGACCGAATAGTAGAAGGATCTACACGTCTCACTCTCCCCTAAAAGAATATCGGTTAAGACCAAAACAAGAAAGAATTTATGAGAAATACTCAAGAAAGGGCAACATACCACTGGACCATCGGGACCGAGAGGGGTGCACACTGTCTCCTCCTCTAGGAAGGCTCCATAGTCCCTATCAGGATTAAGAAAGGAGTCCTCCCATACTCTATTAGCCAAGCGCCTCATCTCGTCCACTGGGATGATCTCTGGACAAAGCACAGTGGGTGGAGGAAGATCGGGAGAAGGACGTGTATCAATGTCTAACCACTGAGGTACTACTCTCTCTCCTAAGTACCAGGCATGGTCCCACAGGCCCTGGAAAAGGACTCAGTTCTCAGACAATTGATAACCCCAGACAACTCTTTCGGAATCCGAAAACTCAAGGTGATGGAATGGTCTCCAAGTAACCTACAAAACCAAGGAAGGGTAAGTACAACATCAGGCGAATAGAATTTTAATGTCAGACATGGCATACCTTAGTGAGACCATTCAAAAGAGAACGAGCGGTGGTCCCCGGAGGATGGCGTCGGGCTCGGACCACCTAGTTATCTCCTAATTTTTGTGGCCAAGGGGAAGAAGAATGTCTCAAGATCCCTCAGTTTAGGGGCTAGGGTTCCCAGATGCTCAAAACACCAGGGTTGTTTCAAGAAATCAAAGTAAGAAAGTGCAGACCAAATGACTAAAAGAAAATAGATATGAGAAGGAAAGTTACCTGGATGATGTAGCCTGCACCCTTGAGGCCCCTATCCCCATAGGACAGCAGATCCAGGGACCGTAGGAGATACACATAGGCGGTCCCACCCCAGTCCCAGGTATCTACTGTGCCAAGATCTTTGAGGAAGTACACCAAGCGGATATCCACTCCCCTTCGGATGTCACTGAAGAGGCATTGACCCATGGCAAACAGTAGGAAGGAATGTGCTATCTGAGACATGTTGCCTGGATTCTCCCCCAGGCTGACTTTCCACCATCGTGCACTAATCTCCCCTAGGCAGATGCACATCTGACCCACTTTAATGGTGATACCGGTTAGATCTGTGAACTCCCTGGCAGTCAGGAATCCTACGGGTAGGGTCATGGTTCTACCGCCAAATGGAATGCCTATTAAGGCATAGAAGCACATAGTTGTAATGGTAACCTCGCCAATAGGAAGGTGGAAAGTGTGAGTACTCGACCACCACTACTCCATCAGGGCCCCCACTAATGTCGGATTAAATTTCCAGGTCTCTACAGGGGCCAACCAACACAGATAGGTATCATTAGCCATCTCCTTCACCCTGTGAGGGAGCATCCTATGCCAGGACTGAACCATATTCGAATGGCCATAGGAGGCCAAGGCAGGCAGTTCTTTGCACTCATGCTAATGGAAATAATAAATAAATAATAAAAAAAAGAAGTAGAAAAAAGCAAAAACAATACAAAACAGGAATAAAAGATGATCAAAATAATGAATGAAAGGTAAAGACTTACCCAGGAACCCCATATGGAGTTGCAGATGTGATTCCGACTATATTGAAGGGTTTGCTCGAAATACCAATCGGCCAGACCCTCATCCCTATGGGAAAGACTGCTGCAACTCTCGAGTTGAACCTCTCCCAGAGTCTTCCTCTTCCTCCTTTCAGCCATATTTTAAAAATTACAAAAAGCTCAAAAATTTCCTAAATTGTAAGAAGCCCCAGAAAGTTTCCCGATTTGTCTAAAAGCCCACAAGAATGTTGAATTCTCCAAATAGTTCCTCCCTCGAGAATAAGATGAATATCTTCAAGAACTCCAAAAGCAAAATGAAGAACACCAAGAACAAGAGGAAAAACTTCAAGAAAAACCCGAGGGTTCCAAGAACTCACTTCACTCAGAAAAGTTAGAATGAAGAAAGAGCAGGGGAGGAGACCCATTTTCTATAAAAAAATTTTGTTCTCCCAAAAAAAAAATTAAGATTCCAAATCAGCATCAAGAATCAAATTCTAAACCGAAAATCAAGAATCAAGGAAAAATCAAAAGGAGACATAATTTATTTGGCCCCAGGGGGCCCAATCTCATTGACTCGGCCCCAAGTGGCCCAATTGCATTTACTTGGCCCTAGGCGGCCTAATCTCATTGACTCAGCCCCAAGTGGCCCAATTGCATTTACTCAGCCCCAGGTTGCCCAATCCCATTGAACCAGCCTCAGGCGGCCCAATTTCACTGAATGGCCCCAGGTGACCATCAAATTTATCCGGCTCTAGGTGGCCCAATGTTGTTAACCCGGCCCCAGGAGGCCCATTTTCTTTGAATTAGATCCGAGTGGGCCGATCTCATTAACCAAATCCTTGAACTGGCACATCTGAAGCCCAGCTAAGGAAAATCCAAGCATCAAACATTTTTTACTTGTTATAAGATTGGAAGAGCAGCGAATTCCTCTCTTGTAACCATTGGTCCCAGATAGTCCAGATTGGCTTGAAAGACCCAGCCTGGAGACTATATTCCCTAAACTGGCACATGCAAAGCCCAACTAAGGAAGAATCAGGATCAAAGTACTAGCTATTTTTTACAGGATTGGAAGAGTATCGAATTCCTTTCCCCCAATTGGTAGCCCAGGTAAGTCCTAAAACTTTAGAGATATTATCTGTTATATTTTTTTCAACTCTGTCATAACTAAGCAAGATGACCATAATATATGCTCCGGGTGACAAAATGTGGTCATTCTTTTCTTTGCCCTTCGGCTATTGGCATAGGCCTTGGTCAAAGAGGGGCATTCTATAGACACCCAATTTTGTCACCCTCCTCTGACTATGATGAAATATGGATCTTAGGCTCGACTTTTGGCTTCCGATTGACAGAGATGCTGATAGAAACATTCCCCTATCTGAAACCCTAGATACCCCACATAAGAGAGAGAGAGAAGGTCCATTTTTTACTTTTATATATAAAGGAATCCGGTCAAGATGATTGTATAGATGAATAGTGCTCAAAAATATGATTTCGACGATATATGATATGTAAAAATCGGACCAACGGATCTCCCATAATCATCACTAAAAAACCCATAATTGCTCACACTGTGCACACTAGACCAAAGGGCCAGCCCACGCGCATGCTTGCTACCTTTAGCTACTGCCCATGGCAGCAGCGCATGGCTTTAGCACATGCACATATGCACACATGCACACAGCACATGCACACATGCACACATGCACATACACATATGTATGCAGCTATGCCATGCACGCAGCCATGCCCAGCCCTAAGGCCATGGACACACCCCTATCGCCCTTGGGCCTGCTGGCCTGCATCCTCGTGGGCACAGACCAGCTCCCCCACGGCACTGACCTGCGCCCTTGTGGGCACAGGCCCGTGACCTTGTAACTCTACACCACTGCCACCCTTAGGCCTGCTGGCTTGCACCTCCGTGAGCATAGACCAGCATCCCCATGCACTGGCCTGCACCCCCATCGGTATTGGCCCGTAGCCTTACAACCCTGTAGCCCATACTGCCTTTGGGCTTGCTGGCCTGCACCCCCATGGGCACAAACCAATGCCCCCGCGGCACTAGTCGACACCCTCGGGGGCATAGGCCTGCGGCCTTGCCAACCTTGTTACCCACTGCTGCCCACCCCTACTGCCCACTACTACCCATACATGCAAGCACCCGCTGCCCATTACCCGCTTGTCATCTATCACGCACCCATGATGTCACCTGCACTACCTACCTAAACTGACCATACCTCGGGCCATTCGGCCTGGTCCCATATGCCGTTGTTAGTGGCTAGGATTGGTGTTTCCCTCTCCTCCCATTTTTCTAAAAATCACCTTTTTTTTAGCTAAAATTTCTCTCCCATTTTTCCAAAAATTACCTTTTTTCAGCTAAAATTTCTCTCCTTTTTTTTGAAAATCACCTTTTTTTGGCTAAAATTTCTCTCTCTTCCCATTTTTTCAAAAAAACCCTTTTACCCACTAGACAAAAGCCCTCCCCACCCATTTTTGCCTTCAACTCTCCCCTTTACCCACTAGACAAAAATCCTATCTCTTCACTTTTCGCAAGAACCCCTCTTCCGTCCACTGGATAAATGGATTCCCCCTCTCCTGTTTAGCCAGAAAAAACTATAAACACTCCCTTAGAAAAAACACACCAACACACTAGAATCCCCCTCCCCTTTCATAGTGAAATTTTCCTCCCCTCCCCCCTCTTGATTTTCTTCTAATCTTTGGAGCAATCTTCTTCAAGATCCAAAAACTCATTCAGATCTTCGAATTTTTCTTGGGGATCTTGAAGATCTTCAATCCAAATTCTTAGTTAGTTCCAGTTTTTAGCCAAAAATAATATGTTCTTGAGCCACCTCCCTTAAGTGTTCTTGAGTGTTCTTGAGCGTTCTTGAGATAGAAACACCCCCATTTTGAGGTTCTTCCGGTCTACGAAGAAATCTTTGTTAAGATCTGAAACTCTGTTCGGATCTTCAAAGTGTTCTTTGGGACTTTGGAGTTCTTAAATCCATTTTTAGGTCGGCCTGTTTCTTTTCAGAAATAGCCTTTCCTAGCCAAACTCCTATTCGAGTGTCCCTGGATTCTTTTTAGAAATAGCTATTCCCAGCGGAAGCTCTACCGAAGTGCTACCTCAACCTAGCCCTCCCTTAGCCTATCCCCAGTGGAAGCTCTGTTAGAGTGCCACCTCATTCCAAGCCAAAAAATAGCCTTCTTTAGCTGAAGCTTTTCTGGAGTGCTACCTCATCACAAGCCTAGAAATAGCCTTCCATGGCAAAAGTTCTGTCCAAATCTAAATTCAAAAATAGCCTTCCCTAGCCAAAGCTCTATCAGAATCCAAATCCAAAAGCAACCGTTCCTAGCTAGAACTCTGTCCGAATACTATCACAATCAGTATCTCTCAAGAAAGGAAGTTGGAGATCAAGACCATCTTCCCCTAAGCCAGAAGAATCCAAAAGACAGTTTGAGTCGGTACTAATCAAGGGCCCACCCCTCTTGATCCAAAACAGGGGTTAAGTTCATGTCTAATTTCTCAACCAACTTGTTATAATATAGACTTTAAACAAACTTTGGTTTAGTGTATATAGTAGTTTGAATTCAATTAATGTATATATGTGTGATAACTTAGCCATATATGTGGAATAGTAATAATTATGGAAAATGTTTATTCTCAAGCATCTAGCAAGAAGACCGGTTGAACCAGGCAAATTGGGTGCTTAACACCTTCCCAGCTCTATAACCTGACACTTACCCTAAATCTCTGGACTAGACCAAAATTTTGGCCCTTTTCTTAGGAATCGGGCCCACCCCTGGGTCCTAGGCCCATAACCATAGGTGGCTACTCCAAACCCCATTTGCATGATCCCGATCCCTGAATTGGACCATCATCAAAACCACTTTGTCTCAAATGACGAATTTTACACTCTTACGAAATAGGCCTCCACGTATCTCCACGCAGTGATACGGTGATGCAAGAGCCACACGCAAAGCACACACGACTCGAACCCCTCCCCTCACATGAAAGTGAAGAAAGAGAGAGGAGAGAGGATGGGGATTCATAGCCTATCTCCTGCCGCTGCCCTCACACTGGCACAGGTATGATGCATCTACCATCTCCTTCACTCTACAAGGAAGTATCTTGTACCATGACCGAACCATGTTCGGATGGCCATACAAAGCCAAGGTAGGTGGTTCCCTCCCCTCATGTTAATGGAAATACATAATAAAAATAAATAAATAAATAAAAAAAACAAAACAAAACAAAAAAAAAACAACATAAAAGATAATAAAAAAAGAAAAACAAAACAAGTATAAAAGATGATCAAAATAATGAATGAAATGTAAAGACTTACCCAAGAACCCCATATGGAGTTGTAGATCTGGTTCCAACTATTGTGAAGAGTCTGCGCAGAGTACCAATCGTCTAGGCCCTCATCCCTTTGGGAAGAACTACTGCAACCCTCCAGATAGATTTCTCCACAAGTCTTTCTCTTTCTTCTTTCAGCCACATTTTTCAAAATCATAAGAAGCCCCAAAAAGTTTCCCAATTTGCACAAAAGCCCACAAGAATGTTAAATTCTCCAAATGACTCCTCCCTAAAAAACAAGATGAAGATCTTCAAGAACAAGATGAAGAACTTCAAGAATAAAATAAAGAACTTCAAGAAAAACCTGAAGGTTCCAGAAACCCGAACCCTTTCACTCACGAATCGTTCTTCACTCAGAAAATTTAGAATGAGGAATAAACAAAGGAGGGGGGACCATTTTATAGAAAAAAATTTATTTTTCCAAAAAAAAATTGAGATTCCAATCCCAAGGTGCAAACCAAAGTTTCTTACTACCAAATACCAAATTTAAAATTATTTTCGTGGTAGTTGTAAATTATTCATATGAGAAATGGAAAGTGAAAATCAAAAGGAAGGTAAAAGTCAAATTCATGTGGTAGGTAAAAATTATCCACATGAGAAATGGAAAGTTAAAATCAAAAGAAAGGTAAAATTCAAATTCATGTGGTAGGTGGAAATTATATCACATGAAAAGGAGAAAAGTAAAGGTCAAAATTTTATTAATGAGTAAAAGAATTTCTCATGGTCAAAGTTTAAGGGTAAAAAGCAAGTAAAAAGCAAAAAGCAAGATCAATAGTAAAAGTAATGTTCTAAATCAAAGAACCAAAAATCAAGAAATCAAGGGAAAATCATGAAGTGAAACAATTTCATTGACCTGGCCCCAAATGGCCCAATTGCATTTACCCGGTCCCAGTGGGGCCCTTTCTCTTTGTATCGGCTCCAAGTAACCTGATCTCATAGACCATTTCCTGAACTAGCACTTGAGAAGCATAGCTAAGGAAAATCCAAGAACTAAATGTTTTACATGTTACAAGATTGGAAGAGCAGCAAATTCCTCCCTTATAACCATCGGTCCCAAATAGTCCAAATTGGTTCGAAAAAACCAACCTGGAGACCAAATTCCCTGAACTGGCACATGTGAAGCCCAGCTAAGGAAAAGTCAAAGATCAAAGTACTAAATTTTTTTTGCAGGATTGGAAGAGCGGCGAATTCCTTTCCTACAATCGGAAGCCCAGGTAAGTCTTAAAACTCTAACAAAGTTGAGAGATATTATCTATTGTATTTTTCAACTCCGTCATAAATGAGCAAGATGATGGCAGTACATACTTCAGGTGACAAAATATGGTCATTCTTTTCTTTGCCCTTCAGCTGTTAGCATAGGCCTCAGCCAAAGAGGGCCATTCTGTCGACACCAAATTTTGTCACCCTCCTTTGACTATGATGAAATATGGATCTTGGACGCGACTTCTGACTTCCGATCAACAGATATGATGGACTAAGAAAACCCAAAATCATTTCACTACCTGAAACCCTGGAAACCTCACGTGGGAGAGAACAGGGTCCAATTTTGACCTTCTATATATGAAGGAATCTAGTCAAGATGACCATACAGATGGATAGTTCTATACAATTCTGACGATATATGGCACGTCAAAATTGGACCATCGGATCTCCCACAATTGTCCCTGGAAAATCATATTTTCCCGTACGTATGCTATGCACACTGACAAGCCTATTGGAAACCTAAAAAAATCTCCTACCTATCCAAATACCCCAAAATTCATCCCCTACCTGAAAACCCTAGAAACCCTACACAGGAGAGAAGAGGGTCCAATTTTAACTTTTATATACGAAGGAATCTGGTCTAGATGACCATACAGATGGATAGTCCTCGAAAATACAATTCTGATGATATAAGGCATATTAAAATCTGACCTTTGAATCTCCCATGATTTTCACCAAAAAAATCCATGATCGCACACTTACTGTGTGTGCTAGCCAGCAGGCTAGCCCGCATGCATGCTATGTGCATTGGCAAATAGGCCAGCCCACATGCATGCTATGTGCACTGGCCAGTAGGCCAGCCCACATGCATGTTGTGCCCTGGCTACTGTCTAGCACATTCCTGTTGCCTATGCTTGCTGCCCAGCCATCTGTTTGAGATTTAAAATGTAACCACAAGCGTACGGATTAGTGTAGCTACGGGTCGAACACAGAGAGAGCAGTCACTTTATTTTTTTATTTCTTTTAATAATATGAAAGTGAACCGATTAATGGTTGTGATCTAATTCTAATTACTGTCCTAAACATATATATCTAAAATAACGTCCTAACCATTCGTCATCTAAGAATTTAAAGACGCAAACCACGCAATTAAAATTAAATAAATAAATAACTGAAAATAAACAACCCACGTAATTAAAAAATAAATAAATAAATAAAGGAAAAAAATGCTGAAATAAAAATAAAGTAAAAGAAAATAGATAAAGCTAGAGAGAGACTCACAAGTAGGTTTCTCTACTTAGCCCGAGGGATGCATCATAATATGAGCTTCCCTACTTGACCAGAGAGTCACTCTTACAAAGGTTTCTCTACTTGGCTTTAGGGAAAGAGAGACAATTAAAATAAAAGCAATAAATTGATGGTTCTCTGGCTAGGAGGGGCAAAGCCAATACACACACTAGCCATGAACCTTGAGGGAAAGGGATAGTAATAATGTAACGACTGAAAATAAAAATCCTAAATTAAGAAAGAAAGGGTAGTCAGAAGAGGGAATGAGAGGGGGGAGAGAAGACTACTGAAGGAGCCTACTTACTTGAATCAATGCTTGAACTTGAAAAAAAAATTGCTCCATGGCTCGTGATCTTGTCACCTAGATCTAAGCCTAGAACTATAACTTAAAAAATTACGACTCAATTGCATAAATCATAAACATAAAAAGACTGAATAAGAATAAAAGAGTGCTTGCATTAATTGACATAAAAAACTACTACAAAAGTGATTAAAGAAAAAATAGAGAAGAACTTAAAACTAAAGAGTGAGGGAGGGAGAGAGAGAGAAACTAAAAAAAAACTAGAAGAAGAATGAATTGTCTCCCCTCCTCTTACATGAGTTGTATTTATAGGGAATGGGGAGGTAGGGTAACAATTTTCTCTTTCCTAAAAGAGAGAAACCCACAACTGATTGTGAGATCTTTTGAGACCAAAAGTGCTAAGGTGGAGGAGAGAGAAGAGAGAAATAAACTTTGAGAAATTTCCTATAATTTGTTTGCTTATTTTCTTTCCTTTTTTTTTCTTCTCTTCTTACACAGGAACCCTTCCACGATTTTCCTTGCTTCTAATTTGATGTGAAAATCTCCTCCATGCCCTTAGTGCTTTAAGTGAGTGAAAAGCAGGAAATCTTCAACAAAATTCTCTAAAAAAAAAACAACCATGAGATTCAAAATTGAGACCTCTTGGTGAGCAAAGGAATTTTGCACACCATAGCTCACCAACTACACTAGGTAGTTGTTGTTACCAAAAAAAAATCTTTAATCACTTAAGGATGTGGTCCATCGATCCTTGTTGGCATTTGGAGTATTCCTTGTACCTCTGGAACAATTGCAAATGGGCTGGTTCTGCATCTCGGTTCAGTTCTGTTCCATTATTCTTTTTCTGGCTTGAAAAGAATAATCATTTGTACGAGTAACCAAACGAATGTGTACTTTTAATTGGACATGTCCATCTTGCTCAAAATTTTGTCCTCTTCGCAACCATGAAAAGAAATAGGACCGCTTTACGTGTAAAATTGAAGATATAGCCCCCGATAGTCCTTAAGGCCTTGAAAATATAAAACCTGCAAAAAGAGAGTAAAACCCAAGGTAGCTCCATTCTAAGTATGTGAAATGCATGTTTTACTATCCTAGATTTCACATATAAATGTGTGAAATCAGAATTCCCCCACACTTAGACTTTTCTAGTCCTCGAGCAAAACAAAAAGAAAAAGAATAAAGACAAAAAAAAACTAACTCACTTTCGTAGGAATCACGGTTGCACTTAGCATGCGCAACAAGCCTTTAAACCCCTAGGTCACCCCGAGTGGACGAGTTGTCTCGTGGGTTTTTACAGTGAATATACACCCAAAATTCAGAATAAACAAATCCTAACTTTGGCTAAAGATAAGGCCCATAGCAATCCGGAGTAAAGATAATTTCTCTTATAAGAGACCCCCACACTTGAACTTTTATTACCCTTTATCAATTCCAGGCACTAGCATATTTCTTAATTTGGAACTCACCTCGTCTCTTCCAAAACATCCTTATCTTAGGGCAAAACCACTTGTGAAGAAATAGGAAACCAATGACTAAGGTGTTGGAGTGTTTTTGACCAAACATGTTACCAAGCAATAATGAAATTTGCACATTTTTTTCTCTTTTTTTTTTCCCTAATAAACTCTATTCTACTCCACTACTTTTGGCCTGAATGACATGGTGGAGCAAACACCAGACACCCAAGTTTCTATGTAGCTTCGCTTTTTGCATATGCCCACAAAGGCAGTGATGCTAGAGTTACTTTAGAAGTTTCCTCCTAAGGAATTTCGATCAAGACACCACGCTTCTTGAGGCGCAATGCCCTGTCTAGTTCCAAGGGAATCAACTCTTATTCTTCTTTATACCACATTTCTCATTTCATTTAAAATTGTGCATTTATCAACCCATGCCAAATTAAAAATAAGGTCTCAACTCCAAATCAAAAGTACAAGGAACCCACAGACTTACATATGGTCCATCACCATAAAACAGGGGTCTCTTATTTTTCAAAAGAAAGTCCCATCTCAAAACACATGCTTGTTTCTTTCTTCTCAACAGGGTTTTTATACGTTCAAAATGGGTACCTTAATCAAAACTTTTATTTTCATACATCAAGCAACCGAATGGTCTGATCATTACCCAAAAGCCAAAGTAGGACTTCATCCTTAGCAAGCTCAAAAATAAAAAGAAAAACAAACAAAACAAAGTGAAAGAAAAAAAACAAAAACTAGTTTCCCTCCCCCACACTTAAGTCATGCAATGTCCTCAATGCATGGAAAGAATTAAAAGCAAAGATAATGCAAGGGGGTCATACCTGATTAAAAGTTAGTCATCAGTGTAAAAAGGTTCATGGAGATCCATGACCTCTTCACTACTAGTAGTAGGAAACTTGAGGAACGGTTTCAAACGCTGACCATTAACCTTCAAAATTACCCCTGTTCCTGGATTCAAAATCTGCACAGCCCCATGGGGATATACATATGGACAATAAACGGGCCATCCCATCGGGATCTAAGCTTACCAGGGAAAAGATGCAATCGAGAGTTGTACAATAAGACCTTATCACCAATTGTAAAAGATTTACGCAGAATGTGTTTATCATAGAAAGCTTTGGTCTTTTCCTTGTAAATCTTAGAACGTTCATAGGCATCATTCCTAAGTTCCTCCAACTCAGATAGTTGGAGCCTACGGTGAATTCCCGCATCAGACAAATCAAAGTTGAGCTTCTTAATGGCCCAAAAGGCCTTATGCTCCAACTCAACTGGTAAGTGACAAGCTTTCCCATACACCAAACGGTAGGGAGACTGGCCAAGGTTAGTCTTGAATGTAGTCCGATGGGCCCACAAGGCATCAATGAGCCTAAGGGACCAATCCTTACGGTTGGGATTAACAGTTTTCTCCAAGATTTGTTTGATCTGCCTATTAGACACCTCCACTTGGCCACTAGTTTAGGGATGATAAGGGGTAGATAACTTATGAGTGATCCCATACTTTTTCATTAAGGCCTCAAAAGGCCAATTACAAAAATGATTACCCCTATCACTAATTATTGCACGTGGTGCACCAAAGCGGGAAAAAATGTTTTCTTTGAGAAACTGGACCACCACTTTGTGGTCATTAGTTTTACAAGGTGTGGCCTCTATCCATTTATAGACATAATCTAAGGCCAAAGTATGTACAAATTCCCAAAGGAATTAGGGAATGGTCCCATAAAATCGATGCCCCAAACATCAAAGATCTCAACTACCAAAATAGGGTTGAGGGGCATCATGTTCCTCTTATTGATACGGCCAAAAGACTGGCAGGCAGGGCAAGCCTTGCAAAAATCAAAAGCATCTCTAAAAAGAGTGGGCTAATAAAATCCACATTGGAGAACCTTTGCGGCAGTCTTCTTAGGTCCAAAGTGTCCACCACATACATGATCATGAAAAAAAGAGAGAATGGAATGTTACTCATGATCAGGAACACATCGTCGGATAATCTGATCCGGAGTCACACCTAAAACTAAGAAGTTGACAATGTCAGCAAACCATGGTTCACTGGACATTGCAAATAATTGTTCATCTGGAAAGTTCTCGTTGACTGGAGAATCAACAGTCAAGGAATTGGGAAGCCGGGATAAATGGTCTGCAACTAGGTTTTCAACTCCTTTCTTATCCCTAATTTCTAAATCAAACTCTTGCAAAAGTAAAACCCACCTAATGAGATGGGCTTTGACATCCTTCTTCTGAACTAGGTATCTGAGGGCAGAATGATCAGTATACACCACCACATGTGAACCAACTAAGTAAGACCAAAACTTTTCTAATGCAAACACAACAGCTAAAAATTCTTTTTCAGTGGTTGTATAATTGAGTTGTGCATCATTTAAGGTCCTACTAGCATAGTAAATGACAGTGGGCAACTTATTAATCCTTTGATCCAAAACCGCTCCTATGGTAAAATCTGAAGCATCACACATCAGTTCAAAAGATTCAGTCCAAACAAGTGGTTGAACAATGGGTGCATTGGTCAACTCCTTCTTAAGTTGTTTGAAGGATTCTAGGCTCTCTTTAGAAAACTCAAAAGTTTGATCTTTGGCAAGTAATGAGGTGAGAGGTCGGGCTAACTGACTAAAGTTCTTAATAAACCTTCTGTAGAAGCCTGCATGCCCTAGAAAGGACCGAACATCCTTAACAGATTGAGGAGGTGGTAAATTATCAATTAAATCCACTTTGGCTCTATCTACCTTAATTCCCTCCTTGGATATTACATGGCCTAAAACAATACCAGATTTAACCATAAAACGACATTTCTCCCAATTCAAAACCAAATTTTTAGATATGCACCTTTTTAAAACTAGGGAAAGATGATGAAGACATTCAGAATAGGAATTCCCATGAATTGAAAAGTCATCCATAAATACTTCTAAGAAATTTTCAACCATGTCAGAAAAAATGCTCATCATGCATCGTTGGAACGTAGCAGGGGCATTGCAAAGCCCAAAGGGCATACGCCTGTAAGCAAATGTTCCATATGGGCATGTAAAAGTGGTCTTATGTTGGTCCTCTAAAGCAATTGGGATTTGGTTATAGCCGGAATATCCATCAAGAAAGCAATAGTATTCATGTCCAGCTAACCTCTCTAACATCTGGTCAATGAATGGCAATAGGAAGTGGTTCTTCCAGGTTGCCGCATTTAACTTCCTATAGTCAATGCACACACGCCATCCAGTTTGGACACAGGTAGGGATCAACTCATTATTGGCATTAGGAACTACAGTCACACCAGACTTCTTAGGCACTACGTGAACTGGGCTTACCCATTGGCTGTCAGAAATAGGATAAATTATTCCATGATCCAAGCACTTTAGGATCTCTTTCTTAATAGATTCCATCATCACTGGGTTAGCTCTTCTTTGGGGTTCCGTTGATGGTTTGGAATCCTCCATAAGATGTATATGATGTTGCACAATGGAATGGCTTATAACCTTGATATCAGCCATGGTCCAACCTAGGGCTTCCTTATTATCTTTTAACACTTTAAGTAACTCCTCTTCCTGGCTAGAAGTCAAATTTGAAGAAATTATTACAGGAAGAGTCTGGTCAGGCCCTAGGAAAGCATATCTCAAATTAGATGGCAACTCCTTAAGATCTAGCTTAGGGGGCTCAACTATGGAAGGTTTGGGAATGGAATTGGAAAGGGGTCCTAAGGGCTCCACAAGTGTGTGAAGACTCAAGACTTCAGAAAAGAAATTTTCACTATCATCATCCAACTCATCCATACACTCTTGGAATTCTGAATCAAAATCAATATCAAAGTTGGTAACTAAATCATCAGAAAAATCCAAAAAATCCTCAAGCATATTGATCTCTTCTTCCATATGTGGTTGCTTGCCAATCCTAAACATGTTAAACTCAACAGTTTGGTTACCAAAAGATAATCTTAGGAAACCATTCCGGCAATTGATTAATGCATTACTGGTAGCCAAGAATGGTCTTCCTAGAATTATTGGGATCTCATCCTTGGTTGAGAAGGGCTTAGTATCTAACACAATGAAATCAACAGGGAAAATAAATTCTTCCACCTTTAGTAAGACATCCTCAACCATCCCTTTAGGAATCTTAACAGACCTATCTGCCAACTGAAGAGTAGTTCCAGTGGCTTTCAATTCTCCCAATCCTAGTTGCTTGTACACATGGTAAGGTAAAAGATTCACACTTGCGCCAAGGTCAAGTAAGGCATACTCAATATAAGTGTTGCCTATGACACAAGATATGGTAGGGCTCCCTGGATCCTTATACTTGGCTGCTATAGGCTGAGTAATTATGGAACTAATGTTACCTGCCAAGAACGCCTTTTTGGGCACACTAGTGATACGTTTGTGAGTACACAAATCTTTCAGTACCTTTGCATAGGCGGGGATCTGGGATATGGCATCCAAAAGAGGGATGTTCATTTTTACCTTTTTGAAGACTTCTAAAATTTTGTCCATGGAAGCAGTCTTCTTTTTGTTTACCAAGCGATTAGGAAATGGGACAGGATGAACATAAGGACTGTTAGGGATTTTCCCCTGTTCAAAAGAATCATTTTTGGTTTCCTCAACCAAATCATCTTTAGTTTCAGAAAAATCTTTAGGTTCATCAGACGAACCTGGAACAAAAGGCACACTTGTGTCCTCAACTGAAGAAGAGTTAATAGGAGCAATAGATGGGGAAGATTTAGAAACACTTTGTTGGTACTCTCTACCACTCCTAAGGGCATAAAAAACATTACATTGGTTAGAGGGCCCTTGTTGGGTCTAACCTTGTACTATATTCAGTGGTGCATTAGTTGGTCCTTGTGAGCTAACAGGCTGATGATGCCTAGGGTTAGGCTCTGGTTGACTGGGTAAAGTTCCCTTCTCCCTCTCACGCATAATTGAGACAACTTGAGTGAGTTCTCTTATAAGATTTTGATGCCTTGTCATGAGGAGGGCCATATTTTTTTTCAAGTCACTTATTCTACTTGCCTCTCCAGTATTGGTAAACCTAGGGGGTTGCTGATAAGATGATAGAAGAGGGGCCTTAGGAAAACTCGCCTGAGGTCCTACATTTGACCTAGGAAAAATATTTTGGAAAAAAGATTATTGTACAAAGGGAGGCCTTTGGGGTCCAGGTTGACCCTGATTATAGAAATTGGAAGGTCCTGCTTGGTTGCCTTGATTCCAAGAGAAATTTGGGTGATTTCTCCATCCTGGATTATAGGTGTTACTATATGGATTATTCTGGTATAAGGCATTAACACTATCATTAGAAGTGCCACCAGAGGTGTTGGGGCATTCTTCTATGACATGTCCAGGGGATTGGCACCAAGCATAAATCTTAACCAAATTGACTGATGATGGCTCTCTAGGAACAATAGCCTCAATCCTCTTGATTAGGCTATCCAAATGGGCTTCCTTGGCTACTATCCCATCCACAAAATATCCTTTTCCTCCTATGGTTCTTTCACTCTCTTGGGTTGATTCCCACTCACGGGTTTTGTCAGCTAAGTCAAGTAAGAATTCCCATGCTTTTCCTTCATCTGTAAAGGATGTGAATCCCTCAGGGCACATAGACTCTATCATTTGTTTAGTTGGATAATCAATACCCTCATAAATTATTTGACATAAATGCCATAGGTCTAGGCCATGGTGAGGGCATTCTTGGAGTAGATCCTTGAATCTCTCCATAAGCTTGGAAAATGACTCACTAGGCTTTTGCCTAAACTGAAGGATATCACTTCTAAGCTTATTGGTCTTGTGAGTTGGGAAAAACTTCTTAAGGAAGACAACTGTGAACTGTTCCCATGAGGTTATGGAATTTGTGGGTAATCCATACAACCACTTCTTAGCTTGGTCTTTCAATGCAAAAGTGATAAACCTAAGCTTAACAGCATCATCAGAAAGCTGTTGAATCTTAATTAGAACACATACCTCTTCAAATTCTCTTAGAAATAGATATGCATCCTCAGAGGTCAACCTATGGAAGTGGGGCAACATAGTGATGTATTGAGATTTGAGTTCAAAATTATTGCCCTGGGCTTGTGGTAGAACTATGCAGGAAGGTTGGGCTGTTCTAGCAGGGTAGAACCTATATTTCAAAGATTTAGGTGAAGGGTTTTGCTGTTGGTCTCCCATATTGAAGGGTTTTAAAGAGAGCAAACGTATAGGGTCACTACTTGTTGGATCTCTTCTTTCTAACCGATTCTTAGTATTATGTACCCACCTAACACTCATGCAATAGAAAACTACCCACAACTAGAGTAAGACAAGCACAAAAGAATGGATAGCAAAACTTTTTGATGATTTTTTTGATTTTTTTTTAATTTTTTTATTTTATTTTTATTTTATTTTTTATTTTTTTTGCTTTTTGGGAGCTTACCGGCAGGGATCCGGGGTTGCTCAGGTCAATTCCTGAGGTACTGCTACAGGGCGAAACCTGTCTTTATCATACTGTGAGGCATGGCGACCTCCACTGATACAACTATTATTGCAAGTTGTTCTTCTTAGGAATTCAATAAAAGAAAAGGAAAAATATAAAACAAAGCAAACAAAGCACTCCAATTTACCAAAAGAAAGTGAAAAATAACATGGAACTGTCTCCCCGGCAACGGCGCCAAAAACTTGTTTTTTATTTAAAATGTAACCGCAAGCGTACGGATCAGTGTAGCTACGGGTCGAACACAGGGAGAGCAGCCACTTTATTTTTTTATTTCTTTTAATAATGCGAAAGTGAACTGATTAATGGTTGTGATCTAATTCTAATTACCGTCCTAAAAATAATGTCCTAACCATTCGTCATCTAAGAATTTAAAGACGCAAGCCACGCAATTAAAATCAAATAAATAAATAACTAAAAGTAAACAACCCACGCAATTAAAAAAAATAATAATAAAGGAAAAAAATGCTGAAATAAAAATAAAGTAAAAGAAAGGGGATAAAGCTAGAGAGAGACTCACAAGCAGGTTTCTCTACTTAGCCCGAGGGATGCATCATAATATGAGCTTCCCTACTTGACCAGAGAGTTACTCTTACAAGGGTTTCTCTACTTGGCTTTAGGGAAAGGGAGACAATTAAAATAAAAGCAATAAATTGATGGTTCTATGGCCAGGAGGGGCAAAGCCAACACATACACTAGCCATGAACCTTGGGGGAGAGGGATAGCAATAATGTAACGACTGAAAATAAAAATCCTAAATTAAGAAAGAAAGGGTAGTCAGAAGAAGGAATGAGAGGGGGGGAGAGAAGACTACTGAAGGAGCCTACTTACTTGAATCAATGCTTGAACTTGAAAAAAAAATTGCTCCACGGCTCATGATCTTGTCACCTAGATCTAAGCCTAGAACTATAACTTAAAAAATTACAACTCAATTGCATAAATCATAAACATAAAAAGAACTGAATAAAAATAAAAGAGTACTTGCATTAATTGAAATAAAAAAAAAAACTATTACAAAAGTGATTAAAGCAAAAATAGAGAAGAACTAAAACCAAAGAGTGAGAGAGGGAGATAGAGAGCAACTAAAAAAAAACTAGAAGAAGAATGAATTGTGTCTCCTCCTCTTACATGAGTTGTATTTATAGGGAATGGAGAGGTAGGGTAACAATTTTCTCTTTCCTAAAAGAGAGAAACCCACAATTTATTGTGAGATCTTTTGAGTCCAAAAGTGCTAAGATGGAGGAGAGAGAAGAGAGAAATAAATTTTGAGAAATTTCCTAAAATTTTTTTGCTTATTTTCTTTCCTTTTTCTTCTAATTTATTTTTCTTCTTTTTTTTTCTCTCTCCTAGGGACGACTTTTTTTTTCTTCCTTTGTGTGATTTGGACAATCTTTGGTGATGATGTGGAGGAGAGAGAAGATTTGGACAATTTTTGGTTCTCCCCTTTTTTTCTCTTTCCTTTTTTTTTCTTCTCTTCTTGCTTCCACGATTTTGCTTGCTTCTGACTTGATGTGGAAATCCCCTCCATGCCCTTAGTGCTTTAAGTGAGTGAAAAGCAGGAAATCTTCAACAAAATCTTCTAAAAAAAACAACCATAAGATTTGAACTTGAGACCTCTTGGTGAGCAAGAGAATTTTGTACACCATAGCTCACCAACTAAGCTAGGTAATTGTTGTTACCAAAAACAAATCTTTAATCACTTAAAGATGTGATCCATCGATCCTTGTTGGCATTAGGAATATTCCTTGTACCTCTGGGACAATTGCAAACGGGCTGGTTCTGCATCTCGGTTCAGTTCTGATCCATTATTCTTTTTCTGACCCGAAAAAGAATAATCATTTGTACGGGTGACCAAACGAATGTGTACTTTTAATTGAACACGTCCATCTTGCTCAGAATTTCGTCCTCTTCGCAACCATGGAAAGAAATAGGACCTCTTTACGTGTAAAATTGAAGATATGGCTCCCGATAGTCCTTAAGGCCTTGAAAATATAAAACCTGCAAAAAGAGAGTAAAACCCAAGGTAGCTCCATTCTAAATATGTAAAATGTATGTTTTACTACCCTAGATTTCACACATAAATGTGCTCATCAGTAATATTTTGATAGAGTTCTGGCTAGGAACGGTTACTTTTGGATTTGAATTCTGGCAGAGTTTCAGCTAGGGGAAGCTACTTTCGGACTTAGGCTGAGGTGTCATCAGCAGAGCTTCCGCTGGGGATAGGCTATAGGAGGGCTAGGCTGAGGTGGAACTCCGGCAGAGCTTTCGCTGAGGATAGGCTATAGGAGGGCTAGGCTGAGGTGGAACTCCGGCAGAGCTTCCGCTGGGGATAGGCTATAGGAGGTCTTGATGAAACCTAAATGATTGAGGAACTTCGAAGGCTCGAAGAACACTTCGAAGATCTTATGAAGATCGCTTCAAAGACTTGAAGAACCTCAAAAGGGGGGGAGACTAAGGTAAAGTTTTTCCTACAAAATGCTCACTCAAAAAAGCAGATGATTGAAGAACTTCGAAGGCCCGAAGAACACTTTGGATCTTATGAAGATCTCTCCGAAGACTTGAAGAACCTTAATGAGGGAGGGGAGGAGAGAGAGCAGAGCTTCTCTACAAGGGTTGCTCACTAAGAGGCTTGAGTGTGTAAAACCAAAGGGAGGGGGTATTTATAGATTTTTTGGACCAATAGGAAGGAAAGAGGGATTTCCTTGGCCAATGGGGTTAAAAAGTGAATTTTCAGACCAATGGGGTGACAAAGTGAATTTTTGGGCCAACGGAGTGAAGTGTAACTTTTTTGGGCCAATGAGGTGAAAATATGCTTTTTTGGGCAATGAGAGGTCACAGTGTAGGGTACGCTAGCGGGCAGTGCAGAGTGCACAAGCGGGTATCCCCTCACAACTCCTATCACGCCCTGTTCATATAGAATAGGACCAGTGACCGGGTTCCCTCCGGGTAACCCAAAACCACCAGGATCATCTGATACAGTAACCACAGCACAACAAGCCACTTGTACATGAAATATAAAAATGTAATTTTAGTGGAAGTCTTGTCATATATAAATATCTATAAATCCCCATGTGCTTTAGATACCTAAATTTTTATACATAGTATATTTACAAGTGGGCTCGTAGGCATGATATGTACACAAAAAATAACAATTTAATTATCGATAGTACAAAAGGGGAGTATACCAAAAGAATAAGAAAGGAGAACTGTAAATAGAAAATCTGCTACTGTTGTCTCGCAACACAGTTCTCGTACGGACATCTGTCTCCATGGTCAAATCCTTCTGGGACCCACCAATCCCCCACTAGAGGTTCATTGATGGACTCCGGCACGTGTTCCTCTACAAAATATCCTGTAAAATCATCTAAAAAAGATGTGTGCACGAGGGGTGAGCTCACTAGCACAGTAAATGGATAGAAAAACTCACACAAGCAATTGCAATTCAAATGATACTATATACATGAGATCCATTTTCAATCCTGTTTTACATAAATAACATTACTAGGTTATAGGTTACATGCTACTCACAACCACAGTGCACGTGTGCCCCGGGTACGAGACGCGTTCCCAATCCCGCGATACACCCATATGGTTGTTAGAGAAGGTCAGCCATGAGCACTCAAAAAAGTATATTGTGGCCAAACCACAGCAGAAAATAAAAGCAGTATGATTGGCCCTCTAAATATATCACCAAAGTTGCTGACTGTCCTAATGATCACCCTGGCATACTTCTAACTGCCATAGCGGTCCATGACAGGTGCTTCTCCCCAATGATAACCCAACACGTAAACCCCTGTTGGGAAGGGTCATAGCATGAGGGAATGTTAAATCCTAACCAATGCTCCTACATACGATAGTACGACTGCATAGTATTTCTGCGTTCCATTCCACGTGTACCAATACATTCATTTTCAAGCCAACTACAACATCTATTCTAGGAATCCATACATGTTCAACAAATCATCATCATAAGCCTTCAATGAATAAATCCAGGCTCAAGATTCACAACAAGTAATAAAATGATTGAAAATTTATAGATACAACATGTTCATTTCTAAATGCATCCAACAACAGTCAAGCATATGCATGAGAATGGCATTCGTAATGTCAAGATAATATATGAATGAATAAGATGCCATAAACACTCCCAAAATAAAATGAAAGTCCTCTCCCCACTTACCTATTCTTGTAGGAGAATAGGCACTCGCGGTATAAGTCAAATCTGGAGTGAAGACGAATGTCTTGAAACCTAACATAAATAGGAATTTAGAACACGCCCATTTTGAAATTATAAAACAACATAAGATATGGTCATAACTCATTTAATATCACGAAGAAGATTGTCGATGAATTTGAGTTCCAACAGAGCTCATTTGGGCTACAGGTGGGTCATACAGGTAGGTAGGAGAACCCACCAATGCAAACTGCCCAGGCAGACAACACCTAGACACAAACTAGCGGGTCATACCGGTGGGTCTGGTACTTGCCGGTAGGCCCAGAAGAGACCGATGGGTTATACCGGTGGGTCCGGGTACCCGCCGGTCTTACCCGCCTGTTGGTCCAGAAGCCCAGGTAAGAGTGTAAGACTGGGGTGTCACACTGGTGGGTCTGACTACCCGCCGGTGCTACCCACCGGTGTTCTATAGGTTTTGTTGTTCTTCTTCCCTTCTTCATTCCTCCTCTTGGGAACCTAAAGGGGTTGTTCCAACTTCATTTCGCACACATTTTAGGCTTCGTCTACTTGATTACTTCATGGATTTAAGTTAAATCAAGATTTTTTGAAACAAAATCATACCTTGGCTCAAGAAACCCCAAAACTTGGAATCCTCTTTCCAAACTCAAAATGTCATCAAATACTTTCAAATCTTAGTTTCCCTTCTCAAACCTTTAAGGAAATCACACAATGTTTCTATTATCTCTTTGATTTGGCCACACACAGAAGGGTTTCATCACATTCCAAGGGTTTATGGCGTTACTCACCTCAAAATGTAGATCTCAACACACCGGACACTATTCCGGCGACGAATAGGTAAGAAGTGGCTTCGGAAACCAAGGGGGAAGCCTTCTTCCCTCTTCCTTCTCTTCTCCTTCCTCTTTTCTCCCTTTTCTTTACTCCTCTCACCAAACCTTGCTAAAATCATAAATGGGAGAGAGAGAGATATATATAAATGCTATTTATACCTTAGTTTTGTAACTATCTACTAAGGCTTGTTTGGTCTTGCCCCCTTTATGGACCAAAAAGCATTAAATAGCGATACTGGCTGAAATAGCCTACATTATCGGGCACACATGACTTTATTATGATGAGGAATCCGAAATACATGTGCTCACCCAAGTTGGACTTTCTATGGCCTATGTTTCCCCCACAGGAGGGTCACACTGGTGGGTCTCGCACCTACCAGTGACCACCCACCAGTTGGCTGAAACAAGGTCAACCTCACTGTATTTTGGAGAAGTGGAATCTTAACGCGTATCTCACCCTTGCCACGTGTTATAGACTAAGTTCTCATCATTCGATAAGATATTATACCTTTCCTATTCGTACATGGCCTTGTGATACATGTAAGGACACGGCTTAAGCATGTGAATCACATCGGGTACCGACTCAATCTTGTCCAACCACCCAGCATTCAACGTCACCCTCGCTATCATGGACCATAGGGCACCCGCAACAACCTTTTCCGATTCGAACCCTACAAGACCAAACCGAACCAATCGGTCGATAAATCGGTTTCAAAAAGCAGGGTTCTACAACTCCAGTCATCGGAATGAGGATTCTAGCCATCAATGGAGGTGCACGGGGCTTGGCGGGGTAGGGCAAGGCCGTGCGGGGTACGGCTAGGGTGTGGGAGGCAGGCGGGGGCACGCTAGGCAGGCTGGGGCACGCGGGGCAGGCAGGGGCACACAGGGCAAGGCATGGGCATGTGAGGCAGGTGGGGCATGCTAGGCAGACGGGGGTGCGTGCGGCAAGGCAAGGGTGCATGCAATAGGGTGGGGGTGCGTGCGACAAGGCAAGGGTGCATGCGGGGTAGGGCAGGGGTGCGTGCGGCAAGGCAAGGGTACATGGGTAGGGCAGGGGTTTGGGTGTTAATGGCAAGGTGTGGATGCTCAAGGTGTAATTTATGGGAATGATTGCGGGAGATTCGACGGTCTGATTTTAACATACCATATATCGTTGGAATTGTGATTCCGAGTTCTATCTATCCATACAGTCACTTTGGACCAAAATCCTTCGTATATGAGAAATCATAATTGGACCCTTCTTTTATCTCGTATGAGATTTTCAGGATTTTTGGGTGAGTATGGAATGTTTATGGGTTGGATTACCTCAGTCAATTATCATCTCTGTTAATCACAAGCGAGAAGTCGCATCCAAGATTCATAAGTCATCATAGCTGGGGGAGGGTGACAAAATTGGGTGTCTAAACATTGCTGGAATATTATAAAATAAGATTCAAACATATATCAACACAAGTTCAGAATTACACTAACATGTCTGGTGTTTATACACAAAGTTCAGAATATGTAAATGTTTCCCATTAATTACACTTAATCATCAATAAACAAATAGAAAAAGAAGAAAGGAATAACTAACACACATTAAAAAAAAAAAAAAAGTTTGCTCCAGTTTCATTTTTCCATTTTTCTTGTGGGATTCCCCGCCCCCGGGTTCTCAATTCTCACCAACTTATGAAGGCTATGAATACAATGCCAACTATCAAAGCTTTACAAAATGACCAAATAAGCAACAAATCTTTGTATTTTGTACCAACTCCTCTACTGTCCGAATAAAAGATGAGAACCAAAACTACGTGAATGAACAGCTGAGCTGTAGTAATGGAGTTGGATATCATAAGTCTTTCAAAGGTCTTGCTCTATCTTGAGTATTTTAAGAGAACAATAAGGAAATACCACTTAAGACATTGCAACGGATACTTCAGTACCTCTATAGTATAATTCTTAGCTAGTGGTATTTGGATCACAGATCTTGAGATTAATTATGCTCTACTGGTATTTGGATCACAGATCTTGTTCTACTAACATCTAGATATAAATTGAAGGTTGGCTGGTGTGGCTATTGGGATTCATGTAACTTATATCCCTACCCATACTAACATAGATTTTGACCAGTTCCCCTATTCCTCATAGCAGAGTACTCATGAAAAATTTCAGCCCCGATCAAACTACCAATACTACTCCATGACAATCTTATGCTTGCTTAAATGCCCCAATTTCAGACACCAAGCAAGCATGAATTACAACTATTTTGTATAAATCGAACTTCCTAGGGATAAATTTCCTTATGCATTCAATTAGAAATTTGGAGAAATCAATCCTAGGGCATTCATTTTCAGATTGTATCTGGTTAGAAATTTGGAGAAATCGATCCTATGTAAGGGTGTCAATCGGCTCGGTTTCGGTTATTTGGTTCGGTTCCAAATGATGATAAGGTGGACCATAATCGAACTGAGAACTAACTCGGTTCCGTATTTAGATACTCAAACCGATTCAATTCGGCTCGGTTCGATTTTGGTTCCA
>NW_024868173.1:0-41505 GCF_013358625.1 Macadamia integrifolia
AAGTGAAGATATCTGATTCTTTCCTTGTGTGGCAAATTATGCAATCACTTCCATCATCGTTTGATACTCTTAAGACCTCCTATAATGCACAAAAATTGGAGTGGAATCTTGAGGACATGACTTCCATATTGGTACAGGAAGAGGAAAGAAAGAAGAAGGAAAAATTTAACTCTGCTTATTTTGTTTCCAATAATGGGGGTAAGAAGAAATTCAAGAAAAATTGGAAAGGCAACAAGCAAGAAAAATCAGGAAAAATAGAACAGAAAACCAATCAGAATCTGAAACCAAAGACTAAGGCTTTTAAGGGAAAGTGTTTCTTCTGCAAAAAAGATGGACATATGAAAACAGATTGCTATGGCTATAAGAAATGGCTTGAAAAGAAAGGTACATCTTTAGCTCTAGTGTGTCTTGAATCCAATCTTGTAGATGTTTCCCCTGATTCGTGGTGGATTGATACTGGAGCAACTATTCACATCACTAATTGTTTGCAGGAATTAAGAAGCAGGAGGAAACCAAGTGAGGGAGAGATGATGATTTACATGGGAAATGGAGAGAAGACCAAAGTTGAATTTATAGGAGTAGTTAGATTACTTTTATCCACTGGTTTGTTTTGAATTTGAATGATGTGGTTTATGTACCATCGTTTAGACGAAAACTTGTTTCGGTATCTTAACTTGACAATTGTGGTTACACTTTTAATATTGGCAATGGAAAACTTACTCTCTATTTTGGTTCTCTTATGGTTGGATCTGCCTTGTTATATGATGGTCTTTATAAATTTGATTTGGATATTAGTTCTTCCAAATATGCCAACAGTTCTTCTATTATAAATTATGTGGTTACAAATCCTAAATGTGCTAGATTGGATGAAAATTCTTCTATGTTGTGGCATAAACGTTTAGGACATATTTCTAAACAGAGGATAGAACGATTGATTAAGGATGGTACACTTCCTCAATTGGATTTTTCAGATTTTAGAATTTGTATTGATTGCATTAAGGGGAAACACACTAGAGCTAAAAAAGAATGGTGCAACCAGGAAGGATGAAGCATTGGAGCTGATTCATACTGATATTTGTGGTCCATTCACTCCTACTACCATGGGTGGATACAGATATTTTATTACTTTGATAGATGATTTTTCCCGTTTTGGTTTTATTTACCTTATTCAAGAAAAATCTGAATCCTTAGATGCTTTCAAAGTTTTTAAAGCAGAGGTAGAACTTAAAAGGGAAAAGAAGATAAAAAGTGTGAGATCTGATCGAGGTGGAGAGTTTTATGGTAGATATGATGAAATTGGGCGTAACCCTGGACCATTTGCCAGATTCTTACAAGAATGTGGTATTGACGCTCAGTACACTATGCCTGGTTCACCTGAGCAGAATGGGGTGGCTGAAAGGAGAAACCGTACCCTTATGGATATGGTGAGAAGCATGATAAGTAATTCAACTTTACCTGATTTCTTATGGGGTGATGTTTTGAAAACAGCAGTATATATTTTGAATAAAGTGCCTAGCAAGTCTGTTCCCAGAACTCCCTATGAATTGTGGACTGGTAAGAAGTCAAATTTATCTCATTTTCATATATGGGGATGTGCTGCAGAGGTGAGACCTTACAATCCTCAGATGAGGAAGCTTGATCCAAGGACCATTAGTGGTCATTTTATCGGTTATTCTGAAAGATCAAGAGGATATAGATTCTATTGTCCTACACATTCTACTAGAGTAGTGGAATCAAATCGGGCAGTTTTCTTTGAGGATGATTTAGATTTTCAGTCTGCTCAACCACGTAACTTTGTTTTTGAGGAGGAACGTGTTCTTGTACCTATGCCTGTGACATTGCCGTCTATTGTATTACAACCTCACATTGAACAAGAGAATGTCCCCACTAGCGAACCTGTGCAACCTATAGTGGTTGAGCCTGCACCCCCTGTTGTTGATGAGATTCAGGACCATATTGTTGCTGATGTTCCCTTGAGGAAATCAGAGAGAACTCGTAGGCCTGCCATATCTAATGACTATGTTGTTTATTTACAAGAACATGAGTTTGATATTACTTTGGATTCAGATCCAATCAGTTTTGACCAGACTGCCAATGATCCCAATTCATCAATGTGGATGTTTGCCATGCAAGATGAATTGAATCCTATGTATGTTAATGATGTTTGGAATTTGGTTGAATTACCAAAAGGATGCAGACCGATTGGTTGTAAATGGATTTTCAAGACCAAACGGAACTCTAAAGGTGAAATTGAGCGTTACAAGGCCAGACTTGTAGCAAAAGGATTCAGCCAGAGAGAGGGCATAGATTACAAGGAAACATTCTCACCAGTCTCGACAAAAGATTCTTTCAGAATCATCATGGCTTTAGTTGCACATTTTGATTTGGAACTTCATCAGATGGATGTCAAAACAGCTTTCCTAAATGGAGATCTTGAAGAGGATGTTTACATGCAACAACCCCTTGGCTTCAGGCAAGCTGATACAGAGCACCTTGTGTGCAAACTTAAGAAATCTATTTATGGTTTGAAACAAGCATCTAGGCAGTGGTATCTTAAGTTCGATGAAGTTATCACTTCTTGTGGTTTCAAAGAAAATCTTGTGGACCAGTGTGTTTATCTGAAGATCAGTGGGAGTAAGTTCATTTTCCTTGTGCTTTATGTTGATGATATTCTTCTTGCCAGCAATAATGTTGATCTTTTGCATGAGACAAAACGATTATTATCAAATCACTTTGATATGAAGGATCTTGGTGAGGCCTCTTATGTTTTGGGCATTGAGATTCATCGTGATAGGTCTTGTGGCGTTCTTGGTTTGTCTCAGAAAGGTTACATTAAGAGGATATTAAAAAGGTTTAATATGTTAGCATGTTCCCCTAGTAAGGCTCCAGTTGTAAAAGGGGACAAATTTGGCAAGTCTCAATGTCCACAGACAGAATTGGAGTGCAATCAGATGAAGAACATACCTTATGCATCTGCTGTTGGTAGTTTGATGTATGCTCAAGTTTGTACACGGCCAGACATTGCCTATGTTGTTAGTGTACTTGGGAGATATTTAAGCAACCATGGTGAAGCGCATTGGGTAGCTGCTAAGAAAGTCATGAGATATTTACAGGGCACTAAGGATTTTATGCTTACTTATAGAAGAACCGATTCTCTTGATGTAGTTGGTTACACTGACGCAGATTTTGCTGGATGCCTAGATGACCTTAAGTCTACTTCTGGATATGTTTTTGTGATGGCAGGTGGGGCTATATCTTGGAAGAGTGTCAAGCAGACACTCACTGCATCTTCTACTATGCAAGCTGAGTATGTGGCGTGTTATGAAGCCACTATTCAAGCTTTATGGTTGAGGAGTTTTATCTCAGGGCTACAGATTGTTGACTCTATATCTAAACCATTGAGGATGTTCTGTGACAACTCCGCTGCGGTATGTTTCTCTCATAACAGTAAAAGTACTTCAGGCTCTAAACACATTGACATTAAGTATTTTTTGGTCAGAGAGAAAGTTCAAGAGTCACATATTACAATGGAGCAGATTGCTATAGAAAACATGATTGCAGATCCTCTTACTAAGGGTTTGACTCCAAAAGTTTTTCAAGAGCATGTCACTAATATCGGACTTGTTAGTTCTTTTGATGCATTTTATTAGTGGGAGTTTTGCTCAATATGTTTGCATTTAACTTTCAGTTTTATTGCATTATTATTGTTCTCAAGAATATATATATATATATATATGTATTTTTTTATGGCCATTTGTTTATGTGTATACACTTATCTATTTGCCTCCTACAGAAAAATTGAGGTTATATGTGGTGTATTTACCTCATTCGGTATCTGAGGTTCCAGTCAATACACATACATCTAGTCACTAGTAAAGCCTCGTTTGATTGAGGTCTAGTGCTAGTGTTGTGGGACATTCGGATCCAGTCCCAATGAGCTTCTTTGATTGAAGCTTAAGCGTTTGGGAGACGCTTATAGTTAATGAGACATTCGGTATCTGTCTCATAAGGCTCATTTGGTTTTCGAGCCAGGACCAATTTGAAAATAGACATGATGATCACTATTGCATGTTATTTCCATACCACACTTTCATACTGTTCAGCCCAAGTCGATGATGTTATGAGCACTTTGACGTGTGTGGTCTCATATCGCTTTAGATGTGATGATCAATACGGTTGGGTGTTTTGTAATTCTCATTCAGACCAAGGCATTTGGTTTAAGGTGCACTCCATTCGACACTGTTTTGTTTGTGGCCACATTCAGTTTATCTAAACCGGAAAGTCGTTTTAAATAAATTTTAAAATCTAAAACTTGTGACATATGCTTCCCAAGTGGGAGATTGTAAGATTTCCTATTAGGTGGGCTAGCATAGTCAAAGATTTGTTTCCAAAACCGGTTTAGTGGTGTTGACTAAAGATGGAGTAAGCAGAAAGAATCCAATATTATTGGTAAGTGATCTCTATGGAGATATTAGATTCTATATGCACACCTTAATGGTATGAAATATTTATTTCTATGTGTGGACCTAAGGTATTGTTTCCTTAATGGGGAGGAAACCCTAATTTTATTGTAGGGTTGGTCCCTACCCTCACCCCTATATATAGTTATCACTGACCCATTAAGTGAAGCTAACAATCAAAAAGCATAAGGGAAAGAGGGTAGACCAGACCAACATTGATCGTGTTATACAAGGAGCATACAAGAAGACATTGAGGAGTTCTTATTCTTCAACCATGGATTCAGGTATGCCTAAAACATATATTTTATAGTGTTTGTCGTGCATGCTTATCGATCTTCATGAATCGTTCCATATATGTTTTCTATCAAGAATGTCTCGACTTGCATTTTCCAAGCAATTCTGGCAAACCTCGCGGCTGTCATCGCCTCTACTGAGTGCAAGCCTATAGACTTGGTCTGTGTCTCTACCCACTGAAGTGTTACAGAAACCCCCTGCGAGAGAGGTGTTTGAAGAAAGACTTGAGAGTAGGAGCTTAAGGTTAGATTCAAATGTGCTATTTGATTCATATTTGGCTGGATTTGTGCAATAGTGAAGAAGAGGATTTGATGAGAAGGAGACATTAAAGGTCATCATTAGTAGGCTTGAAAGCAATAACAAGAGAAGTGAAGGTGCATCTTTGGCAACCTTGAAACTATGAAGAGACATGGTCTAAGAGAGCACAATTGTAAGACTGAAACTTGAGAGAGAATAAAGTTGAAACTTGAAAGAGGTTATAAAACAGAAGTGAAGCATCAGCAGCAGCTAATATTTGGGTTTTTCTTGAACTGCGAGTTGCTGCTACCTTCTCTGATTTTTCCTACTGTGGCCAAAGGCAGAAGAACACTAGGTAATTTCCTTGCTTTTGCATTATAAAACATATAGTAATGATTTGAATAGATGATTTATCAATAAGGAAACAATATTTGCAGTTGATTGCATAGAGGCTTTAAAAAAAAATGACAGTTATGACAGTTGGACTTGTTCTGTTTTCTGTTGCTTTGTCATGAACAGCTCTCAAGGTTTGAGGAGTCGCAATTGGATAGGGAATGTTCCTATGATCTGATCCACACAGATAAAATCCACCACAGAGAAAGGTCAGTCCCATTTTCATATGAAAACCTGATCCGCTCTCTTGCATAGAGTGACTGCCCCATTCGAATTGAATTGGAATCAGGTGGCATCCAATCCCGATTCGAATAAATTTCCAAATCAATGGTTAATCATGTTTGATCTTTTAGTCAATGATATAATAAAAAAGCAATGAGACTTAAATGTAGCAAGATCCCTCTTGGCATATGTAAGGCTTTTAGTTAAACAAAGAAGGATCGAGTTTTCCTAAGGCTTCCGCTCATCACGGTGCTTTAGATGGATGTAAGGGATATCGAGTGGGCATTCAAGAAAAATACTAAAACATTATAGGAGTTTGTCAACCTTATAATGGTGGGGGTACCACATTCTACAGGGTGAGGAAGAACTTTCTCCGACAAAGAATGTCATTTAAGTGTTCTATTTACGTGATGACCGGTCCATGCACATCTTGTGCATATTTTTTTTATAAGGTTATCTTGTACGCATTGAACATAAAATTAAGCCGCTACTTATGACAATTCTACAGTGGAAAGAATGAGACAACAAGAAATGAAATCCTGGGATCAATCTCATCCCAGATTCCATACTCTTGAACCTTGTGAGCTCTAAGTAGCTTAAGACACTTGTAGCAAGAGAAATGTGCAATTGAATCATCGAATTTGGTAACTAATATTTTTTAGGGTGATTTACAGCAGCATTCTCTGGTATTTGCCTATATTACATTATCCCTCTAAAATATTCTTTTATTACATTTAAACTCATCCAAACTAATACCGTGAGACAAGTGTTAGTTTTTGAAATAGAAAGACAATTTTACACTCCTCCACCTCCTCTTCTTCTTCTTCCTAGGATATGATCAGTGTCACCGATGCTACGAGCCACACGAGCCCATCCATCTCCACGGATCAAGACCAATTTGAGAAGCAAACCAAATTGGAGGATTTGATGGGTTTGAATACCTATACGAGTATAGATGAAGAAGTAACAGATTCAGGAGGGATGGATCTAGTTCTTTTCATCGATGATAAAGATCAGCAGCCATCGGTGTCGGGATTAAAGGCGACGGGAGCCGAGGAGGGTGGAGGAAAAGGATGGGAGGACATGTTAGCTGAAACTGCCAATGACATTTTAGTAACACCGTCATCGTCTTCACAAGAGGGTTTCGCCTAGCTATGGCATGTCCACCAGTCCAGTTATAGCCCATTCCTCCAGGACACGAGTGGGATCACTGAAACATCCACCACCACCATCGGACTCGTCGTCGGCGACGTTGATTTCTTTTCTCTGTGGTTTCAGACTTTCAATTTCCGCTGATTAGTAACTTGAAACCTAGAAGCAGTGTAATGACTAGTTCCGTTGATCTGTGGAGTCTCTGCTCCTTGGGAACAACTCATCAATTGAGAAAATTGGCAAGGGGGAAAAATGTATTGGGGATTCTTTACCATAGAATCATATGAATAACCCCATTGATGTTAGAATACAAGAATCATAAACCAATCATAAAAGTTTAACCATGGGTGTAGTCCCTAAACTAAGAACACAAAAACATATAGATTTACCACATACATAATAATCAATGGGAGTAGAAGAATACATATGTGTAAGTTTAGAAGTCTCATAAGTATTGATCACGTAACTCTCTCCCATGTGCTTGAAGATTAGTCCTATGAAGATTGTAACAAAGAACTACACAATAGAGTCCCAGCTGCTAAGATCTTCTGCAGCCTTTCACCCTTGGAATACTCTCATATGCACTATTCTTGTGGGGGAGTCCGTGCTTCCAAAACCATGAAGGTGTTAAAGTGACGGCTGCAGGGACCTGTAGCTTCTATTTATAATCGAATCTCTAAAATTCTAATTCATTCCCACAATGGATTGGGCTTGGAGTTTTCTAATCAGAGTGGGTCTATTTAATTCTTGGGCCCAATAGATCAATCGGTATTAGTTAAGCCCACATAAAAATCCTAACAATCTCCCACTTGGGCTATACTAATACTGATGTCTTTCCATTGATAACTAACCAAATAATCCCAAGACTGAACACCACTCAAACAAACTTTGATTCAATCAATAATCTCTATTGTTGAACAATAGTAGAAAATATACCTCAATATACTGCATATAACTATCTAATGTTACAAACAATAGAAAAATATCAATCCAAATTGCCTGAAAACATATATATATATATATATAAAGGATTGATATCATACCTGTGATCACATGAAATATACATTTCCTTATAGGTCCTTTCCTGATCTAAAGATCAGCCTACCTTGAAACCTCACAGATAGTAAACTTTGATATTAATCAACACTTAGGCAAACCGCCCTTCTCTTGAATTAATATCTTACTTTGGCATACCGCCATAGCTAACCGCCATTTTCATAGATTTAGGTTAAATATCCCTATAAATCATAAACTTTGGCAAACTGTCTGTGGTTAATCACTACTACCATGGATTTATGTTAAATACCACTATAAATCACAAACTTTGGTAAACCGCATGTGGTAAACCACCACTTCTTTGGACTTAGGCTAAATACAGTCATAAATTACAGACTTTGGCTAAATACTGTCATATATCACAAATTCTGATGAAATATCGTCAATTACCTTGACATATTCAATTACTTTGGCTAAGCACTACCAATAAACTTTAGCAGGCACAACCTTTAAACTTTGGCTTTTGCCACCATAATATCTTTGGTTGAATGAGATCATAAAACTCCCACTAACCAAGCATATCAAAAATCTCAATAACACCAATGTCTGAAAACATGACTCTTGAGTACTTTGTCGATAAACTTGGATGACATCACTTTTGGGCAAATGTCACATTTACCTTGGGAAACACATAATTGAACTGAATGTACCACTTTGGTGGGCTTTACTCATTCCTATCATGTTTTTCACATTAGAGATGAATATATGTACAGAAGTATATGCTTTAATATGTTTCTTACACAACCAGGGACAACACAATCAAATGAAGCATAAATGTACATAAATAATTTAAAGAACGAAATTTAAGATAAAATCAATTCAAAATTACTCCAAAGTCATTATAAATTTAATAGGGCAACAAAATTGTTCATATTTTCCTTTAGTTATGCTTTGATCAGCAACAACACCTGTTTGGGTTCCGTAAGAGCTAAAACCAAATCAAGTAACCATAAAAATCTCAGGTATAAAACATACACACCAAATAACCGGGCTAGAAATTTTAATATGTACATCTAGCAGATAAACTAAGTAATAAATGTACATCTAGCAAATAAAACACACAAGAGTCACAGTCGTAACTACTTTCCTATCCTTTGGGATAAGAATGCACTAGTCCTCTTATAAATCCAAATTTACTGTGAAAATACAATTATTTTTATCACATATGGGCTTAGAAACCTCTAAGTTATAGTACTTTCTATACATGTATTTTCTTTAACTTGTGTGACATCATCTTTGGGCAAATGTCACCAACTTTGCTGCGCTTGAAAAAACTATGAAAGAATAGGATGTGCCACTTTGGTGGATTCCACCCAATCCTTTCATAGCTTCTTAGAAATATACTGTGCAACATAAAATGTGTAGAAGCACACAGCCAGTTTAATTCTAACATATTTATCCATCATAGGGTATTTCAAACAAAACATACAAGTACAAAATGACATGAATATGAATTTACTATATGTTTCAGTCATAAATAATTTTTCAATATCATGATAATAATAAATCAATATAAAACTCAAAATAGTTCTTTTGCATGAAAAATAATATAGTACACTGAATTTATTCTCCCACACACCCAGTTTAATTCTAACATATTTATCCATCATAGGGTATTTCAAACAAAACATACAAGTACAAAATGACATGAATATGAATTTACTATATGTTTCAGTCATAAATAATTTTTCAATATCATGATAATAATAAATCAATATAAAACTCAAAATAGTTCTTTTGCATGAAAAATAATATAGTACACTGAATTTATTCTCCCACTAGCAACCTAGTATACTGACTTTCTACTAGTAACAGTATACCAAATTTATCCTCCTACTGGTCGAGCCACATAAAATAGCTTAAGATCTATACTTCTATCCTCTCACTTGGTTCGACCAGTCATAAATTAATCCATTTATTGAAGAACACAATTCGTTAAATGTGACATATATATAAACTTGTTCACATAAGCCCAAAAATAAAAGAAAACCAAACATTTATCAATTAATGTTCATAAATAGGTTTTCAAAGAACAATGGCAGTGTTTGAGAGCTTGGTATTTGATTGATCAAAATCGATATTAATCCAACGCAATCAATCCGAATTGATCCAATCAGAATACAAAAATAACACATTAAATAGACCTATAACCTATGGTCATAGTCATGAAACCCTCATGATCAATTGCCTAATACCTTTTAGGGCAAAAATCTTTGTTTTAAATTCATAATACCAAACTATTGATTTGGTTTCTTAATATAGAAAACTATGTCTCTGAGGCATATGTAGACCTCCATATTCTCAAGCCACTTTTAAAGACATTCAGTTTAATAGCTCAACTCAAGAAAGAATAAGCCATTCAATATTTAATTAATGTATGTAACATCAATAAAATTAAAACCAATATTGCATCGCTAACCATTAAACATAACCAAAGTGTCAACCGAACTACATTCTCAACCTTTGGGTCTGGAATGCATTGGTCCACTCAAAAACTACAATGACTGTGGGAGATCTTCAACTTTGAAAATTACTACCACTTTTGGATGAATAGCAACTTCTAGGTTAAGATCTGCCTAGAGTACACTTGCATTTATGCTTATTTTTTATAATGTCGCCTTTAGGTAAGCATTACCTAATTCCTGCCAAAAAATTTCTATGTCTTTGAAAATAAGACAAAACCTTTGAATTGCAAACCTATTACAGTAATCTTAGATTTTACCACTTTGGTGGATTCCATCAATTCCTCTGTAATAGTTTGCAATTACATTTGGCAGCTTAAATTTGTGGGTCATTTAAACATGAACTAAATATAAATTTACATGTAAAAGAACAAGCATATAACTATTAACAAAATAAACATTTCAATGCTCAATTATCAATTACTTCAAGAATGTCAACCGAACTACATTCTCAACATTTGGGTTTGGAATGCATGGTCCACTCAAGTTTTCGCTATTACTACGAGACTTCTTCTAACTTTCAAAAAAATACCGCCATCTTTGGATGGACAACATCTTCTAGGTCAAGAAATCTCTATTCTGTTTTTCACTTGCTTTAACTTTAACTTCTCTTTGATAATGTCACCTTTGGGTGAACATTAGCAACCTTGCTACCAACCATTATTCTGTATTTTCAAACAAAGAAGATCATTGATTTATATTCTATTACAATAAGGTTGAACTTTACCAATTTGGTGGATTTCATCCAATCTTACTGTAATAGTCTACAAATTCATTCCGGCAGCTAAAAGTGGGATTGTTTAAGCATGAATAAAAAAATATTCATAAACAAATGCAACTATCATTACCAAAAATATACAAGTTCATATTCTGATATGCAAGTAATGTATGAGTTAATTTTCTTTTATTTTTTCCAATTAATAGAAAAATTATGAAGAATCATAAAACAACCATACTTGTAATTTATACAAAACATACTATAAAAGTTGATCAAAACTAGGTTCATAATATATCAAAACGAAGAGCACAAAAAACTAAACTCAACGCAAAAAAATCAGGGTGAAAAATTCTTCACCGTTTACCAATACGAGTCATTTGAAGTTGTAGAAAAAATAGATCAAAGTCAATCTAGTTTGATAGAACCAATCGGTTCAGCCAAGTGGTCTAATCCGGTTCAGACATATTGGTTCCGAGTCAAAATCAGGGTCTTCGGGTCAGCTATCTGGATCAAAACTCTGGTCTTCGGGTCGAATGGTTAATGACCCGATCAACCTTTGACCGAGTCAAATAGGGTTAGTCATGGGTTGACCCACTACACCTTTGGGTTAACTCAGAAACCCTACCAATTTAACCCGATGATGACTCCCCGCCATAGTTTTTTTTTTTAATAAAAAAAATTTTTCTCTCTCCTCCGGTAATCAATTTTTGGCAGTGCATCTGGAGGTTTCAGGTGACCTGTGGCATGGCCGTGACCATCTTCTTGTCCTCTACAACTTTCGTAAAGAAATTTTTTTGATCCGGGACCTTTAAATGATAGTAAAATTACGATCTTCATGATTTGGGACCTAAATCCTATACAAAATTAATTTTTTTTCTTTGATTTTTCTTGATTCTAACATAATAAGGGTTGGCTCTGATACCAATTGTTAGAGATTCTTTACCATAGAATCATATGATAATCCCATTGATGTTAGAATACAATAATCATAAATCAATCATAAAAGATTAACCATGGATAATCCCTAAATCAAGAACACACAAACATATAGATTTACCTCATACATGATAACCAATGGGAGTAGAAGAATACATGTGTGTAAGTTTAGAAGTCCCATAAGTATTGATCACGTAACTCTCTCTCTCATGTGCTTGAATATTAGTCCCATGAAGATTGTAACAAAGAATTACACAATGGAGTCCCAGCCGCTAAGATCTTCTGCAGCCTTTTACCCTTGGAATACTCTCACATGCACTATTATTGTGAGGGAGTCCGTACTTCCAAAACCATGAAGGTGTTAAAGTAACGGCTGTAGGGATCTTTAGCTTCTATTTATAATAGAATCCTTAAATCCCTAATTCATTCCCACAATAGATTGGGCTAAGAGTTTCCTAATCAGAGTGGGTCTATTATTGCTTGGGCCTAATGGATCAATCGGTATCAGTTAAGCCCACATAAAAATCCTAACAAAATGAAATTCTAAAAGGTTACTAAATTCTAGATGATCAATTGCACAAAGTATAAAAACATTGAAACAATAAAATTCAAAAACGAAAAAATATTGAATCAAAATAAAGGAAAAAACTTCAACTGCACATTTCTAAAGAAACCCTTACGGTGTCAGAAGAAGATGAAGAAGAAGGATAATTCTGTCTTTTTTATATTCTAAAATTAACACCTCTCTTACAGTGTTAGATTTTTGGATTTAAATGTAATAAATGAATTTTTAGGATGTAATATAGGCAAATGCCAGAGGAGGTTGATGTAAACACCCTATTTTTTAATGGTAGGGCAAGAATATACTTATATAATAAGGTATTTTTAAAATGTTTTCTATTTTTTTATGATTGAGCTTCAGAAATTCAGCCAAAGTCATTTGTTTTGCTAAGATTTTCTTAGTTAAAAAAAAAAAAAAAAAAAAAAACACCCCAGTTTTCCTAAGGCCAATGTTAATGGAATCACGTTCAACGTGGCACTTTAGATGACTTGGGGGGGATCAAGAAGGTATTGGGAAATAATAAAATTCTATTGGGGTTTGTGGACCTTAGGATGGTGGGTGAATCGTCATCTACAAGTGAAGGAAAATATTCGTAAATAAAATTATGTGACGATCAGTGAAAGCTTATCTTATATACATTGAATATAAAATTAAGCCATTGCTTTGACAATTCTATGTTGGAAAGAATGAGGCAATTTTCCTCCTCTTTTTTTTTTTTTTTTCCAATGCAAGAAGATAAAATATTATTAGATGATAGATTTAAGCTTTACACCGTCTCTTTCAAACAAAAAATTAGACTTTTGAAACAAGGACCTGTAAGCTAATACTACCACAAATCACACTACGGCGCTCATGGGTTTATCACAGTAACCACCATACCAAAATGACTAGAGATATCCAAAGTCTGGAGAGAATTCCAGGGCCACACATTGTTGACAGTTTCAGTGAGCAATTGCTGAAATTTTTCCCAAGTCACCTATTTGACTGCCAACGAAGAAAGCGTTACAAGCTCTTTTCTTTACGTCCTTCTGTGTTTACAAAAAATACAAATCCAATCTTCCTGAATTCCCTCTTACGAACTTTTAACAGTCGTTCGAAGACAGCCCACAAACTCAATCTACAAAATACAAGACTCCACCCGGTCATATCGGATTGAAATCGCCTGTAATTCCGATCTCATACAATTCCGTGCAATACCACCTTCAGGTGGTGACACGTGTATTGATACCAATACAATGGTCCAGATCTGGTACAACTAATAAAACATTAAATCAGTGAAGAGACATTTAAATCAGATCTGTACCATTGCATTGGTATCAATACACGTGTCACCCCCTGAAGGTGGTATTTCACGGAATTGTACGAGATCGGAATTACAGATGATTTTTTTCCAGTCATATCACATTCTTAGAAAGTTGTCCTACACAGCTTCTCTACCCTAGCTCTACCAGCCAACCACTAACATTCTTACAACCGCATCGCCAGATTTAATAAATAAAACTTGTCATTGTTTGAATTAAAACTGAAATCTCAAGCCGAATAGGAAGAAAATCCCACTGCCATGCATTGATCTTTGGTTAGGGAAGTAAGTCAACCAGCAACGACTAAGAATCCATCCAAGTTTCTTCTATTTGGCATCCCACTCGAGCTGCTGCTGCTGCTGCTTTGAGTCCCTATGAAGGCCTCTTGCCTCTTGCCTCTGCTTTAGCTTTGCTCCCAGCCATACTATAGTCCATCCCGATAAAAATAAACTGACCTTGACATGAAATACATGAGGCCCATCCAGCTTCATTAGTTTTGGAATAAAAAAAAAATTGTCAGATCTATTCGTTATGGCTATTGCAAAGAACACAAAAGTTTTTATATCACGCATTTGTTGGTGTAAGATGTCTTATATTCTATCGCAGTTTAATCCGGAGAATACTGGTGCTGACCCTCCGACAAAACGGCGGTCTCGCTATTAGGGTTTTGTACTTTCCAGTATTAGGTTTGTTGCTATATATTTGTAGCGAGAGTTACTTTCTCTGTAAGCAATTCTGAGAAGTGTGAGGATAAGCGATGTAACCCTATTTTCTATTGATAATGAAGCAGAATCTCATATCACCAATGATGTAAGCAATCTTGCCGAACCTCATAAACCTATGTGCATTATTTATTCTTGTTTTATTATTACCTTCTACATTGCTTTTAGGGTTGCGTTTTTACACTATTTTTCTGGAAAAAAAAAATATAATTGAAATACCATTATGCAATACTTTTCAGAAAAACATTTTAAATTTGAGATGAATCTTAAGCATCTGTAACAATTCCTACCATTTTAAAAGTATCCTTTTGTAGAGTTGAACGTAGAATTCAAAAGTCGCATATCACCTCTTTGTTTAAAAATGAAACTGGCATCGATTTTTGTAGTCAACCTTCTTGTTTTGGGGATAGGACAAATCCACTGGCCATATGTGATTATCCTGGGTTTGGCAAATTCAAAATAGTGGAAACAATAGCCAAAGATAAACAACTAGTGACCAAACTTAATTTCCAACTATCTCCAGCCATTAAATTAAATCACTGACCCTAGAAATCGTGGTGGGACTATTAAGTCCTTTTTTACCCTTTTATTCACGAATTATTACATTTATCTGAGTGATCCACAAGCGATCAAATTCTCTCTTTTGCCTATCCCTACCCTGATGAGTCAAAATCGAAGCTCTCATTTGTGTTGAGTAGTTGTTTTGAGTAAATCTTGAATGAGTCCCCGAAAGGTAAATGCAAATAAATGAATTTTTAGGAATACAAAAACAAGGCAATGAAATTTTCAAGATGTGGTGGTTTCATTCCCTGCCTTTCATTGTCATTGCTGCCCTTTCAACAGGTTTGGAGATCTAACTTTTCTTTCTTTAAACAAATTTTCATTTGGTGGAGGTGTACAAAAAGGCCCTAAATACATGGCCTTTTTGCCATTGTTTCCCTCTTTTAGTCAATGAAATAGTAGAAAATCAATAAAAACTTAACTCTTCTAGCAACGTCTTATTTCTTCTTTTTTATTCCATTTTTAGGGTTTCAACTAATTCTGAGCAGATTCCGATTATCATTAGGATCAAGCTCATCCCCAATTCCATACTCTTGAACCTTGAGAGATCTAGGTAGCAAGATAAAATGTAGCAGGAGAAATGTAGAACTGAATCATTGACTTTGGTAAATAATATTTTTTCTATTGATGGGATAAAAGTTTATGCGAATATAATATATTAATTTTAAAAGTTTTCAATTTTTTATGATTGAGCTGCGAAAATTCGATGCAATTGCAACCAAGTCATTTGTTTGGCTAAGACTTTCTTAGTTAGCTTAAATTAATAAAGTCAAGTTTTCTATTAATGCTATGACTAGTAAATGCATATCTTGTACATTTTGAAAATAAAATTAATCATTTACTTAAAAATTCTATTGAAGGAAAAATAAGACAAGAACCAAGTTTTCCTTTAACCATAGTCGTCGAATAGACTGATAAAAAAAAATGGTATTTCAAACCTTGAACAATAGAGATGGGAATTAATGATAACATTCATTACTCGAGAAGTCCAAAACATAGCATCATTCAACAATAGATTTTTCTTTTCTTTTCTTTTCCATGTACCGACCATGGTATCGCTCTCTCTTAAATTTCCTTTCACCAGCAAACAAACAACTCCTACCTTTCCAAAGGGACCTGTTTGGCTGGCTAGAAATTTTCAAGTTTTCTGTAATGAACCAAGATCTTCTTGTTAAGAAAACATGGGAGTTAATCACCCCCTACCTCCTCCCTTTGGGTGAAAAGGAATACCTGTCCCAGTGGATTCAGTTTTCTGCTGTTATTGACTTATTGTTCTCGAGTTTTCATGGAGGAAAATTTGAATCATTTTTCCAGTAATGGCCTTGTAGATCCAAAATCTGAAATTCTTTTTAAGCTTCTGTTGGCTATTGTTGTACACTCAAGCTAGACAGCTAGTCACTTATGATTCACCTTAGATTTTGGATTTCTGCCGTTAAATCTCCATTTTACAAGGTCAGGAAGAAGCTTATGTGCTTGAGACAGATTAAGAGCATCCCTACCCCATGAGACTGGTTTGGTCCGTAAAAACTCATGGTCACAGCAAGCAATTCGCTTGCAGCATTGAATTTCACAGCTTCAAGCTTGTTTTGATAGTGCAAGAGCCAGTGTACCAATTCAGAAAATCATTCTAGGATTTGGATGCTTCCCCTTTCACTTGAACGTGGGAGACAGGGCCACTCATTCGTCTTGTGTCTGAGAGGATTAGATGAAGATGTTTTTTGCCAAATGAACATATCTTGCAACACTGAAAATTTAGATTCTTAGTTCTGAACAAACAGCTCCAAATTCAGAGCAAGAAATGGACTGAAAATTTTACTCTGGTGACAGATCTTGAACTGTACAAACTAACATCTTCTCTGTTTCTTTATAGTTGGACTGGAACATCTGAAGCTTGTAATCAAAATCGAATACAGAAGATTGCTAACGCAATCATATATGGGCAATGCATAGGATCTATGGCACTTTAACCCTAAAACCTTCTCTTTTCTATTACATCCAAATGCTTAGTGAAATTATTTGTTTAGCTAAGAAGACAAAGATTCTTGGCATCAATATTGCAAACCTCCACTGTTGGTAAGTAGAGCCAGAGATCAGTCCACCCTGACTCTCACCGAGGTGTGACATTAGAAACAGTAGCTGCATTTACAGAACAAATGACTGTGGAAGATTGATCAGTTTGGACCACAACTCTTCCCATAGCAAATGCAGGTTCTGTAGGCTGAGGAAGATCTCTAGGATCACTTTCTAGCATAACAATGACATCAGACATGGTGGGTCTATCATCTGCTTCTCTTTGAACACACAAAAGCCCAATATGGATGCATCTTAATACTTCCTCTGTTCTTGAGCATGAGCTGATCAACGATGGGTCTACAGAATCCAAGGCTTTGCCTTCATCCCATAGTCTCCATACCTGTAATTAACATCTAACAGCTTATAAAATTTCACTTCCAATTCTGTAGTTTTAAATAAAAAATAATTAACTAAAAGTCTTACATATGCCAAGAGGGTTTGGCCATGCTCCTTAAGGAAGCTGTTGTTTCTCTTGCCACTTACTATCTCAAGCAAGATTACACCAAAGCTGAAAACATCAGACTTGACTGAAAATATCCCTTCCATTGCATATTCTGGAGACATATATCCACTGTTTGAGATGGAAATTATTGAAACGAGTTATTAATTAGGAGATGAGCCTGCTAAAGCATATGATTCTCTCCCATTTTCTTGTACTGAATTGAAAAACCAAACTTAAGTGAATGGTTCAGAGTAAAAAGGATAAGACTTACTAGGTCCCCACAACTCGTTTAGTATTAGCGGTGTTTTGATCTTCGACAAAGATCCTTGCCATGCCAAAGTCTGAAATCTTTGCAGTCATCTCTTCATCCAACAGAACATTACTAGGTTTCAGATCTCTGTGAATGATCTTGAGTCGTGAGTCCTCGTGGAGATAAAGAAGTCCACGGGCAATTCCATCGATAATGTTAAGTCGTGTTCTGCAATCGAGTTGCAAGCGCTTGTTGGGATCTAAATCATAGAGCAATGGAAGTAGCATGCAGCAGGTCATATTCAGATATAGGATTTTCCTTTTGTGGTTGTGGGTGTGGGGGTGGGGGTGAGGAAAGTGCATAAGCAAACATAACATGGCAAATAATTTCTACAGGAAAATAACTAGAAATCTTTAGAAAAAAAAAAAAAAAGATGGAAGGGAAAGGAAGAAATTACCAAAGACAAAAACATCAAGGCTGATGTTGGGCATGAAGTCATAGATGAGCAGCTTTTCCTCTCCTTCTACAGCACAACCTATGAGCCTCACGAGGTTCCGGTGTTGAAGCTTTGCAATTAGTACAACTTCATTCTTGAACTCCTCTAAACCTTGCCATGACCTCCTTGAAAGCCTTTTCACAGCTACTTCCTTTCCATCTTGTAATGTGCCCTGGGAGTTTCCTCAAAACCGCTTGTTTGTTAGAATAAATATTAAGGCTTAAGGAACCACAAGAAATTAACCAATCCAATATCCGAATGGAGGGTTTTCTGTACCTTGTAAACAGTTCCAAACCCACCACGTCCAATCTTGTTGGTATCTGAGAAGTTGTCTGTGGCAACTTTTATAGTATCAAAATCAATCAAGGGCAACTCTGATGAATCGATCTGATTCCGTTGTGGAACAGTTCGGTCAGAGATTTGTTTCCTATTCGTCTCTTGCATGTTAATAAATAGTGTGTTTTCGCTTTTTTCCTCATCTGCAAGAAAGATGTGAACTTTAATTGCAGATATTTTGGAATGATCCTCTTCTGCAGTGTAAACAACTTACCTCGTCTTCCCTTCCTTCTGCGGAAGCAGTAGGCACATGACCCAGCAAGAACTAGTACTACAGTTACTGCAATGCTAGTAATAATTATAATGTGACTTCTGCTCCTTCCTTCAGATACTGAAAAACAGAAAAGATAAAACATGAATAAGGGCTATTTCTTGAAGTAAACAGGCATTTAGATATCTAATTCTAAGTATTTACCCTTTACAGTTGAAAGTTGAAACATTAAATCACAACTTGTATCAAGAACCATTCCTCCTACACGCATAGAGCAACATCCTTCAAGGTCTCCCATGGCATTTCGAAGGCAATTTTCACAGTCACCAGAAGATATATCGCCAGTACACTGAGCCTGGCCAACAAGTATCTTGCCTTTTCCTGGGACTCTAGCTTCTCTAGAGGCAAACAAACGATCAGAAGAATTAGAGGAAACCTGGCTAGTAAGTTGGGTTAGCAAATTACTCAGAATCGGGGAGAACTGATCTGGGTTCGAGACGTTTGGTTGATGATCATTCCAGTTAGGATACTTTCCAGCATATACCATTACAGAAAAGAACTTCTGGTACGAATATCGCAATTGGCAATCTTCATACCAGATAGTCGCCTCTTCCTTCTGCGGGCACACAGAAAGAATGTCCCTACTTGCATTCTTCATACAATTCTGGCAAACCTCGAGGGTTACATTGCCTCTACATAGCGCAAGCCCATGGACTTGGTTCGTGTCACTGCCCACTGAAGTGTTACAGAAACCCCCTGCAAGAGAGCTGTTTGAAGAAAGACTTGCGAGAAGGATCTTAAGGTTAGAACCAAATGTGCTGTTGGATTCATATTCGGCTGGATTTGGGCAATAGAAAAGAAGAGGATCTGCTGAGCAGAAGCCATTAAAGGTAATCATTAGTAGGCACGGAAGCAGTAAGAACCGAACTGAAGGTGCATCTTTGGCAACCCTGAAACTATGAAGAGACATGGTCTAAGAGAGAGACCAATTGTAAGGCTGGAACTTCTTTGGTCACTTCTTATGGGTTCCTTGGGAATGATTCTGATCTAGTCCATGGCCTATTATAAGTAGAATGAATAAACTTGAAACTCCAAAGAGAATATAAAACAGAGATGGGGCATCATCAGCAGCCAATGTTTTTGGCTTCTTTCTGAAGCTACAAGCTGCTGGTATCTTCTCTGTTTTTCCCTTGTGTGTCCTACAAAGTCAGAAGAATTGGTATAAAAATGATGAACTGCACTGCACTGCACTGAACTGGTGTAGTGAGTTTCTAGACGGCAGAGAGCACCTTCGGTGTGTGCCCGGGTGTTCTCAGTCATCCAATACTCAGTGCACCAATGCAATTACTGCAGAGGATATGGAATTGAAGAATTGAGAGGATAAAGATTTGACAGTTATAACAGTTGGACTTGGTCTTTTTTCTGTTGATTTGTCAAGAATTGCTCTCAAGAGTTGAGGAATAGCAATTGGATTGGTTCATCAAAAAAGAAATAAAAAAAGCAATTGGATTGGGTGATTTCAATCGAATTGAAATCTGATTTGAATCAAACCGGAATCAGCAACAACTAATCCGTATTCGAGTTGATTTTTACAATTTGTTTTGTAATCGGTTGTAAGTTATGTTTGATTTTCATTTTCTGTCATTTTTTATTTTACAAGTTCTATAAAACCTTTACTTCTTCTTCTTTATTCAATTTCTAGGGTTTCAACTAATTCAAAGCTGATCCGGATTCAATTGGAATCGATGGGATCAATTTCAGCCCACAATCCATACTCGTAACCCTTGAGAGGTCTAGGAATCACGGGAAACATGCATGTAGCAAGAGAAATGTAGAATTGAATTATTGACTCTGATAAATAATATTATTTACTGATGGATAAAACCTATATAAATATAATATAATAATTTTAAATGTTTTTCATTTTTAATTGAAATTTAATTTTTAATGATTGTGGTACATAAATTCCATAAAATTGTCGACCAAGTCATTTGTTTTGCTAAGACTTTCTTAATTATGTGATGTCATGTATATGCATATCTTGTACATTTTGAAGATAAGGCATTTGATTGAGACAGTTCTATTGAGGGAAGAATAAGAGGAGAATAGAGTAAAAATTGAATATTTTAATTACATGATCTAACCTTCTGATTAAACTGACAAAATGTATTCCCCTTCAACATAAGATGGCGGGAGTTAATGATTAAATTTATTTTTCTGAGTCTAATCATAACATCAAATAACCCTAGGGGGTAGTGCAGTTGGTGAGCAACGAACTTGATATGAATCGTAAATTCGGACGTCCTAAGTTCGACTCCCATTAGGCATACCTTGGGACACTCACACAGAGGTGTTTAGTGCTCTTCACTGTTTTCAATGAAAGTTGAATGATTCTCATTTAATCTCAGTATAATTCGATCTATGCGATTATAGAATCAGTATGAGCCCGCAGGACTAATCAAACCAAAGACTTGAATACTGATCGTTAAAGAAAAAAAAAAAAATTACAATGTCAAATCACCATGGTTAAAAAAAAATTGTCTTTACACCTTATTTACACCTTAGGTGATAGAAAACTTTCAACAAAAGATAAAGAAAATTCAAAGATTCAATGGATAGCCAAAGTCAAAGTGTGTCACATGTCACATGCCACATGTCACGTCACAATTTTCTTAAGTTTCCTTTTCATGAACCATCATGGTGTCATTCTCTCTTACATTTCCTTTCAGAACCAAACAAACAAAAATTCCACCTTTTCAAAAGTAACTATTTGACCGCCAAAATTTTAAAGTTTTTCAAGCTTCTAATAAGAACTAAATTACTTACACATCTTACTTCATTTGGTAATTGGTATGCAACTATAAATTCTATGTCAATAATGTATTTCAAGGAATCAACCCAAAATGCACCATTAGTCTTTCATCCATCATCTTAAACATTTGGGACTACTATTGTACATTACAAATTTCTCAACCTCAACCGTTTGGAATCGCATAGTGGACTTTTTGAAATTAATATTTTGTTTGGTATGATTTCTGAGAATGCAGTGTTGACCTAGAATGCATTTCAATTGTGAATAACAACCAAAGTATAATTCTAATTATCCTTAAATTATCTTCTCAAGAGCAGGTTTCGAGCATCTATTACCACACCAATAGTATCTAAATTTACCATATGGCAATTCAGTTAGATCTCAAACTCTGCAGCCATGTCATCCTTCAGTCATTTGTAAAGTTTCTGCTCAATATATTTTAAAATGTGACAAAGAATGTGTTTATAAGTAAGTTGATATTGTGACATGCTTAAAAAAAAAAATCTGAAAATACAAAAGAAAATCCCAACACATTTAAGGAGTCAACAATTGGGATAGACCATTAAATTTAAGATATACCAACATAAAAGAAACGCTTGCTATCCAATTGTCATGCAACCAAGGAAGCCCTTCACATGATAGAGCCTTTAGTGAAAGAAACTTTATTCTACTACTTTGAAATAAAAATTAAACTAATATGCGTAGTTTCTTAGAATATGAACTATACTTTGAATATCTAATTTTGAATTTGAGTTTGAAGGTGAATTCCATGAAACAACCTCTTTGCAAAGTAGAGGGTGAGGTTGAGTGCATATGATTCTCCCCAGACCCCATAGTGACGGGGAGCCTCATGCGCTGGGCACACTCCCCTTTTCTCTTTCTTTTTCTTTTTTTTTTTTTTGTTTGAACTTGAATTCCCAAAATGTGATGGCAATCATAAATTGACTACTCTAATAGATATCTTATATAAAAGATATTCTGTCAAATTCAAGGAAAAGTATCCTTACTTTCTTCTTTCTTTCTTTCTTTTTTTCTTTTTTTTTAACTTTAACATCCTACTTAGAAAAAGAAAATGGTCAAGAGCTATATGAAGAACTTGTAAATTATCACTTCTATAATGAGCTTTATTAATTTATATTATCGATTTTACCCCTACGGTAAACTTATATATTGACTCACTATTAAAGAAAGAAAAAAATGTGAAATACATATTTGGCAAGGGACTAGTGAATTGTTTAAAAAATCAAAATCGAACCAATAATAATGGGTAATAAAAAACCCGTTACACCAACCAATAAAGACCAAACCAAACAGAATCAAAACTGAATTTCTACATAACAATTTAGTTTTGTTTAACCCATAGCCAGCCTGAAACCAAACTGCTATGGTATGTGCAGCTAACAGAAATTATGTGTAGTAGACATTTTTTATGGAATGATGTAGCATGGTAGAAGAAAGTGGCTAATGCCTTTTTTTTTTATTACATCAATGTATCTTAGTGGTTGTTTACCAAAAAAACAAAAGTATCTTAGGGGTTTTCTACCAAAAAAAAAATTGTATCGGGGTCAAATGAAGGAAATAGGATTATGAGAAAGAGTCCTTAAGAGAGTGAATTCAAATTGAAGAATATTCAAAGAATGGTGACTTTCCTAAAGAGAATACAAAAAGAGGGGTATAGATGAAGAACCTGAAGATGTCACTACTATCCACAAGCCTATTTCCCAAAGCTAACCTATCAACTCAACATTCATAAATCTAAATAAATTAAATAAATATAAAATATACAGTAAGTCAAATAACAAGATCTGTAATAGAGTAATCTTTCCCTCTGATTTCAATTTTCAATTTTAAGTAACAAGTTTTCTTTTACTCATGGTGAAGAGAGAATCTCTTAATCCATTTTTCAATCGAACTACAAAAGGTCTTTCAGTCCTCCATAAATAATGGCATGAATTAATAATGATATTAATCTAGAAATTAATCCAATCATAGTGTCAAATCACCTTTAATGACTTGAATTTTTTTTTTTTTCCCATCGGATAACCCAAAAATTTTCTCCTTCAATTGAAAACTTGAATGAATTGTAATTATAGGACTAACCCTATAGCAATAACCATTATGACTACATCTTTCAGTTCAAGTATTTTTGCTTGAGAGTAAAGGTCATTCCTAGTACTACGTTTGTAACAGCTCACACCTCATGGCTTGTGTAAGGCTGGAAGCTCACAAATCTCAGTTCCAAATTTAATGGATGATCTTCTACCAACTCAAAATTTAATGGATGATCATCTACCAACTCAAATAGATTAATAACTTTACTAGGACTATAGAAAGCGCATTTCCATATTATGAAAGCAAACAGGCTGATCTGTATGGCCCACCAAGTACTAGGCTTTAGCCATTTTATTTTTAAATGTCAAATTTTTTTGCCTTTACACCTAAATTTTACACTAATTTTCTCATGTGTTGGAATTTATCCCAGCTGAAATTTAACTCATGAATATATTGGTAAAAAAAAAAAAAGTCATGAATAAGAGAAGCACCATATCCCTAAGGCCCTACTAACCTTTTTCCAGTGTTATCTATTGTAATCAGAGGTGATATCTTCTCTTGATTTTTAATGGATGGTAGATCTCATTCAGTGGATGCAGGCAATTTTGTCGAACCTCGTAAATCTCTTGCCTCTAATGTATGTGTATTTTTCTCTTTTTTGTTCTTGTTGATCTTATACATACCATTTTTGCGTGTTATTGTGGAAGGGACTAGAAAGCAATAATAGGATTAACGGCATTGTCTCCACGGTTCATCTCTCTAATTCAGTCTTTTTCCTTTGGCAATATTTGGTTGCAAGAGATATTTAAGGGGAAGAAAAGTGAAATTTTAATACTTGAAAAAGAAACTTTTATAATCATTACTCCATGTGATCTGATCCCATATAATCGTATAAATTACTTAATATTTTTAACCATATTTAGTAATGATATGTTTTACATGTAATTTGTATTTTAATATTATAACAAAGGGTTTTGAATGTAAAGTAAAATGAAATTTAATAACAAAACATAGAATGATTTGATGTTAATGATATGGTCACATCAGGTAATGATTGCAATTATTTCTTTTTTAAGTATGAAAATCTCACTTTACTTTTCTTCAATTCCCCTTGCAACCAAACGAAATCCAATCCTATCATTTCATAACAATCTTACTTGTAATATTCTTCATTTTCCATTTTGGAAATGGAAGATAATTTTAGATTTAAAAAATAACGAGGGAGAAGAGGTGGAAGTTGTATTTTCTTGGAGAATCATAAACAAGCAATTTGTAAATTATAATGCTTCATAATTGACAATTGATGACATTTAGGGCAAGCCCATGTTTGAATTAATTTAATGTCTAGGACAGAGCAGACTTGTATCCTAAGCGAAGCCCTCTGGTTCAATGCCTCAAAGACCACATTTTTACAGAAACTGGGCTTGTCAAAAATCTCCAAAGACCATCGATCTCTCCAGTCTGAATCCATCTTTTGAAATGTAAAGGTTAATTAAGTTCATGTTGATCAGCTTCCCTCAATGTATTCAATTCAACCTTCAAGGGAAGTTGCTAATTCTGAGGCAATTCTATGGATGCATAATTATTTGTTCTTGCTCTCCACATTCTCTGATGCCTATGTTCATCACAGTGCGATTGGAAGAATTCAAGATATCACAACAATGGCGTCTTGGAGCCTGCAACTGAATACAACAAAGTTTCATATTATATCTGCGACACTAAAAACAACAATTGCATCACATTGACTCAAAATGCCAATACGTACCTGTCTGATTTCAAGATCCATCTTTTGTGAAAACACATTTATATGTTCCAGTCTCAACATCCATGGAGCCTTCCTCTTTAAGCATTCTTCAGAAATCACTCTCCTATAACTACTCTTTACCCTCTTTCCATCAAGAGAGATGGTTTCCAGAAAGAAAATGGTGGGTCTGTTACATGGATCAATGGGAACCTCCCTGGTGGTAAACTTATACAGGGTAGAGTACATTGTCGGTTTTTTCTTCCATGGCTTAAATGTCCTCTCCACAGGAAGAAGGTCAGGAAGATGCCTATGGGTTTCAATTACCTGAACAGCATATCCCCATGAGATAGAAATGGTCCATGAATACCAACGATCATAGCAAACAGTTCTCTGCAGAACTCTTTCAGGATCGAACTTTATGGCCTCAAACAAGTGTTGTATAGCTTGGAGACGAGTCATGTTGGGGAAGATTGGATCTAGGGCATCAAAGTGGTGGAGAGATACCAACGGTGTTAATGGATGAGCTGCTAGCAATCCAAAGGGATCCCCTCTTATGTCAACCTTGAAAGAAAAAAAAAAAAACTCATCAACCTCATCTCCAACTTCAAAACAAATCAGATTTTGTAAAATCATAAAATGAATCAGTACCTGATGAAACCCTGGTTCATGGGTTAATCCAACTCCAAGCTCAGTCAAGCAAGAGAAAATCCTACCATCACTTCCATACAGATGTGGGTACCTAACCAAACATGAATCCATAGTGTTTGCTAAAATTCTTGCAAGAGGATAGCTAATCGCAAAACCTCCACCACCAAATGCCATACCAAACAAATTCTCGTAACTCTGCTCGAAGCTCTCAGAACTGCTCCCAATATAAAACCACTGATTATGGTCGTACTTAGACAATGTCTTCACCAAATTATCAGCAACAAACACTGTATCGTCGTCCCCGAAGACGAACCATCGGACATTGGAGTGATTGAGGGCAACAGTCTCCAACACAGCCCGAGCCCCACGGATTGCTGATCGATACCCATACTTGCAGGTGTAACGGAATCGAGAAGTATCCTCAGAGATGCATATAGGAGGAAGAAGCTCGTCATTAGAATCAGCTTTCTCTGAAGGAATTGCGTCAAGGAATACACAGCCTCGCATTTGATTTGGTTTCCACCAGAGGCGTACGTAGTCTTTGCGTTGAGGCCAGGATTTGGCAGATGAAGAAATGCCGAAGACGAAATGGTCGAGAGAGGTTGGCGTTGAGATGGGAGGTGATGTAGTAAAAGTATTACCGAGGATAGAAAGGGAGGCAACGAAGAAGAATACAGAGAGAGAACAGGAGACCAAAAGGAGAAGCTTTAAGCGGTGAGAAGGAAATGTGGCTTTGGAGTTTTGAGGCCAAAACGACATTTTTGATTTCATTGGAGAAAACCCAACTACCCAAATACTAAAGTGCTAATCAGAACTGAACAAGAACGCGAAGGAAGAAACTGTTCACAAGGGCTTTCCAGAGCAACCCAGAAGAAGAAGAGGAGCTAGAAGCCTGAAATGGCGGATCAACCTGCACTCACGGCGGATTCTCCCAGACTCTCCAATCGATAAAGAAAGTAGAAACCCCGTAACGCCTACGAGTCCTTCGTTGACTACCTGCTTAACTTGTGGATTGAGCAAAGTGGAACCATGGAAATGGATCTGTAACAAAAGATTTCAACCCCTCAATTTCAGCCAAGTGGGGACTGGGGAAGGTCCATGAAACAGAACATGGTCTTCTTTAGCCAATCTACTACAGCTTAAATGGAGAAAAGCTGAAACAAACCTTAAATGGCATTTTACCTGACTTCTAGACCATTTTGGCTGCCCCTGTTGCAATTAAGATTGGTGTGCTGTGTTTGTGCTTTCCTGCCAGAAAAAGGCTCCCTCCTCGTGGGCTTTCTAAGAAGAAAGTTGGCAGTACTCAGGAGTCAGGACTCAGGAGTCAGGAGTCAGGAGTCATGAGTCACGACTCAGGGGTGAGTTGTGAGTGGCAGTGTCCCCGGCATATACTCCATCTGTTGATCCTCCCTGTCTCACCACAAAAGATTTTTATGTGATTCGTCTCCCATGTGGAAACGGTTAATCATCCCAACACATCTCACACCATCCATGGGGTGTGAGAGAATGTGAATTTGAAATAAAAACCATTTGAAATGAAATCAAATTGTTTACATCGTAATCATGAAATTAGTTAATAAATGATTCGGTTTTGAATTTAAAATTAAAATCATTTAATAAATGGTTTGGCTTTAGTATTAAAATTTTAAACTTTGAAGTGATTAACATATATATAGTAAGTTTAAGATTCAATGGTAAGTTTACATACTTTTTTTTTTTTGGTAAGATGATAAGTTTACATACAATGCTAACAATGGAGTGGTTGTTTTTTTGGCCTATCTAAGAAGGCTAAATACTAATATCATACTCGATACAGATGATTCTGCCACCTTGAGAAAAAGATTTTCTATCCCTTTTCTGACATACCCAATTTGGTTTGTACTGGTGCAACTAATCTTTTGAACTCAACTTCAGGATGGGCATATGGAAGCGGTGGAAGCGAAAAGTGTTCTAGCAGGATTGATGACGGCTACCACTACAGAATGGAATACAAATAAAGTTTGGATCTCAAACTGGGATTTACTTCATCTTATTCCACATCCTACTAAGGAAGCATGGCTACTCCTACATTTCGCAACCTTCCATAAGATCAAAGAATTATCAAGTACCATAACGTTTCACCACAAAAAAAGCGGAAAGTCATCTAGCTATGGACTTTATATTTTTAATCTAGCTTGTAAAACTGCCACTAGTAATAGGGGTAATGGACAACATCAATATGGTGTAAACATTGTAGATATTTAATACTAATTTTTTAACCAAAGAGGTAGCGCTCTTGGTCATAGTTGTCATGGTGTTGCCTAGGCGTCGCCTAGGTAGCGATTTGGCGTCTTGGCAGAAAAAATAGGTCATGGCAATCCTACGATTTGCGTCTCTCACAGTTGGCGGTTGCCATTGGATGCTAGGCGTCGACATGGCGACACCATGGACGCCATGGCATGATTTATTCCCTAGGCGGTCGACTTTACGTGTTTTTTTTTTTTTTTTACTAACAATATTTTGTTTATTATATGGCAGCGTAAAATTAAAACACCCGACGCCCAAAGAGACCAAAACCCTCGAATCCAATAGCCACCGCCTGCAACTTCTTCTTCTTCTCCTTCTCCAGCAGCAAGAGCGACCAAAATCCTCGAAGCCAACAGCCACCACCTGCAACTTCTTCTTCTTCTCCTTCTCCGGCAGCAAGAGCGACGTCTTCTCCTTCTCCAGTAGCAACAACGACGTCTTCTCTTCTCCTTCTCCGGCAGCAACAGCGATGTCTTCTCCTTCTCCTTCTCTGGCAGCAACAGCGACATCTTCTCCTTCTCCTTCTCCGGCAGCAACAGCGACGTCTTCTCCTTCTCCGACAGCAATAACGACAACAACCACAATACCACATCGCCTACGACATCTTCTATGACATCTTCTCCTCTAACAGCAAGAGCGACAACCAGGTAAGGGCCCCACCTGCGAGTAACTTCGATCTTTCTCCTCCTTCTTCTGATCTTTTTTTCTGCTCCAGTTCTTTTCTTTTATGCAGCTTGCCTTCTATCCTCTGCTTCGGTTGGTTATTCTCTGCAACCTCTGCCCTCTGGTTCTTTGAGTTTCTCTTTGATTTTTTCAGTTTCAATACCTTCTATTATTTGTTTTTTGGTGGATTGAAAGAAATGCATGAATTATCATATGGGTTTAGATGGATTCATGTCCTTTTTTTTGTTCTTTGTTGTTTTAGCCTTTTCGATGTTTATAATATGTTTTCCTCTTTAGTTGTATATCTAGTTATCTACTATCTAGAGCTTAATCTGAAGGTGGAAAATCATATATTTTAGATTGCTGGAAAAAAAAAATATAAGAACTTGACAATGGTCTTGGTTGTGTTAAGTGAAATGATTAAGTTGGATTTGTAAGTGTTTGATTGTTTTTTTTTTTTTTTATCATGTTAATGTTATTGGTTAACACTTAACATACTTTGTTACTCTGTTTTGTAACTTGTAAGATAATAGGACTATAGGAGTTCATAATGGATGGTACTGTTGGTGGTAGTAGTGGGGGTGATAATATAAGCACGGCTGCATATGACCCATCCAAAGACCCAACCAGGAAGGTCAAATCAAATGACCCTGGGTGGAAGTATGGGTATTGGCCTGACCTTTCAGACAAGAAAATTGTTAAATGCACTCTTTGTGGAAAAAACCTCAAGTGTGAAATTAAAAGATTAAAGCAACATTTGGTGGGTGGATATGGAGATGTTGTTAAGTGTACCAAGACAACTGTAGCGATTGCTACAGAGATGAATGCAACTCTTATGCACAATAAGAAGAAAATGATACAAGACATTTTGGATGATGATGATGTTGATGTTGATGTTAATGCTGGTGTTGGTGCTAGTGCTGATGTGGATGTTGATATAGAAGTTGAAGGTCAAAGACAGTCTGGTAGGACTTCTTCTTCTACAACCTCTAGACTTATTCCTAGCTCTGGGACAGCTGCTAAGAAAAAGAAAGTAGTCATTCAACTACAAATAAGGGGCCCCATGGATGCTCATTTTAGACGGACTCCTGAGCAAGTGGTTGCTGAGAGGCATCTTAAAGGTAGTACTCAGACTACTATAGAGAACCAGTTTAGATCAGCGGAATAAAAAAAGAGAGTTGATAATCACATTGTTGATTGGGTTTATCAGTGTGGTATTCCATTCAATGCTCTTAAGTCAAGGAGGTTTGAGGTGATGGTGGAATCTATTGCATAGTACGAGTTAGGATATAAGCCCCCAAGTTATCATGAAGTGAGAGTGCCATTGTTAAATGCAGCAAATGATAGAATTGCAGAGATGAAGAATAAATATGAAAAGTATTGGAAGCAGTATGGGTGCACTCTAATGACTGATGGGTGGACGGATAAAAGAGGAAGACATTTAATTAATTTCCTCGTTAACTGTCCAGAGGGGACTTATTTTATGGAATCTATTGATGCATCTAGTATATCTCAAACTATAGAGAAGTTGTTTGAATTGATTGATAACAAAGTTCAAGAAATTGGTAAAGAATATGTTGTGCAAGTTGTGTCAAATAAGGCTTATAAATTAGCAAGTACAATGCTAATGCAGAAGAGGACAAAGCTATATTGGACTCCCTATGCAGCGCATTGCATTGACCTGATGTTGGAGGAAATAGGATTCTTGAAATCTAATAGGAATGTGATAAGTAAGGCAAAAAAAAGTAACCAACTTCATCTACAAGCACACACGCATTCTTGATGCAATGAGAGCTAGAACAAATGGGAGGGATCTGGTGAGGACAGCAGCTACTAGATTTGCAACTGCATTTCTAACACTTCAAAGCTTATTAAAACATAAAGATAACTTAAGACATTTGTTTATTTCTGAAGAATGGACTAGTTCTAATTTGGCAAAGACCGAGGCTAAAAAGAAAATGGTTGAGACGGTGTTTGTTGTAGCATTTTGGAATGGTGTGAAAAATTATCTTAGAGCTTCAAAGCCACTTCTTACTATCTTGAGGATTGTGGATGGTGATGAGAGGCCTTCTATGCCTGAGGTTCAATTTTCCATGGATGAGGCAAAAAAGAAGATAAAATAAAACTTTGGGGATAGAGAAAGGCAATACAGGAAAGTGTTGGATATTGTTAACAGGCATTGGGAGATTCAAATGGGGCGTCCTTTGTATGGAGCAACACTATTTCTTAATCCTGGCAAATTTTTTTCTTATAAGGAATGTGATGATGGTGGCTACCAAATTATATCTTCTCTACAGCTTGCATTTAATGAAGTCATTGAAAGAATGATACATGAACCAGATTTACAAGACAAGATAAATACTCAAGCCACTTTGTATAGATATTCTCGATGTGGTTTTGCCTCGGATATGGCGATTAGATCACGGGCAACCATGAGTCCTAGTAAGTAGAGTGCATTGTTTAGTTGTTTTGTTTGTGTGATATATTAAATATTGATTTAGCTATTTTTATATATATTTATTTTTTATAGTTACTTGGTGGGGTTCATTTGGAGGTCATGCTGGTGAGCTTTCAAAGATTGCAAGACGTATTCTAGGGCTTTGTTACTCCTCTTTTGGTTGCGAGCGCAACTGGAGCACATTTGAGTTTGTAAGTAGCTGGGTATTACACCTATTTCATATTTTAGACTTTTTATTTTTGGAACTATAACTTTGTTTGTTGTTCTCTATTGTTTATGAATTCAGATTCATACCAAGAAGAGGAATAGGCTGGAACATCAACGTTTGAATGATTTAATCTATGTTCAATACAATCGCCGCCTAGAAGAAAAGTTTCAACAAAGGCGTCTTGATAATAGAAATTATGATCCACTTGTGCTTGACGAACTGGATTGGAGTAGTGAGTGGATGATTGACGAGTAAGTGGATGATGTAGTCTATCCCGATGCTGATCTCACATGGGACGTTGCTAGTATAGCAATGGGGGCAACAATGGAGGGGTCCAATCGACCCAGGAGAGCTCAATCATCAACCTCTAGAGGAAATTTGTGCTACACACGCCATCGTAGAGGGAGGACTATTGGGGAGTCATCAGAATTAGATGGAGAAAAAGATTTGGAAGAAGAGGATGATGTGAATGATGACTTGGATGTCATAGATAACTTTGGTGAAAATGCAAATGCTTCTAGTGGACAACAAAGGAATCTATCATCTGCTGCTGATTTGTTGGATGATTATGATGATTAAGTTATTTGTGTTTGACTGTTTGAGTGTTTGAATTTTATGTATTGTCTTTAAACTTTAAACTTGAACTTTGAACTTGGATGATTAGTTAAGTTTTCTTTTTTTATTTTATGTTGAGTTCATTTGCTATCAAGTTTCATTGCGTCAGTAAGTCATTAATAGCTTAACAGGTTAGCCACTTATCTTATCATTTGATCTATTCTTAAGTTTTCAAATATATATCTCTGATTCATATATAATATATTGACATATATACCTTTTACTTTGTTCAGGTTGCTCACTCACTTCCAATCATTGTTTTCAAGCTTCAGTCACAGGTTAGCCTTTTACTTTTTACTTTTGTGTGATGTGCATGTTGATTTTTTATGACTTGATGAGTGATGAATTGATGTACAACTGTATAAGTCAATAATTTATGTTGATTTTTTATGACATGATATGGCTATGTTGATTTTTTGATGATTTGATGTTACTTAATGTTTGTTTTATATGTTATAGGGTATATATTCTAGGCTTGTAGCATGCTATAAAAACTTTAAAAAATAGGAAAAATAAAAAAGTAGCGTATTAAATATTAGAAAATAGAAAAAATAAAAAATAACACGCGGGCGATTTGACAGCCATGGCAACGCCAAAACGGGCAATTCATCACCAAATCAATTAGCCACCCCTCCACCGCCTTGGATCGATTTGATTCCGTGACAACTATGCTCTTGGTGAAAGTTAAATGGTTCTCATTCATTGCACTCTATTCTTACATTATCTCCTATTTTAAGTGTTTCTCCATTTTCTCTCATTACTAAATAACCTCCGAAGGAAGATATCTTCAATTAATATTTTTTCTATAATCTTTTTTTTTTTTTTTTTTGGTAATTTTTTTTTCTCTAATCTCTCCTTTCAAATTAGGTACTCCTTCACGAACTCCCATATATTCTTCTACAATTTCTCATTTCCAATTGGGTTTTCTTCATTCTTCACTTGCTTACCTAATCCATTCCTCAAATATTTCATGCAATGATGGTGCAACCTTCCTTTCCAAACCTGACTAAACTTCATTATAATTCTTCTCAATTTTCTCCATCACTCTCCTCATTTTGATTTTTCTAATTTTTCAGATTTTTAAAATTTTTTAAAATTTTTAAATTTTTTTAAATTTTTAAATTTTTAAAATTTTTAAAACTTTTAAATTAATTTTTTGACTTTTTTATTATTTTAAGAACTGAGTCAATGCCCCCGATCCCAACCCTGATTCCGAGTTCTTAAACTATGATTCGAAGCGGCCAATCTATGTTGGGTTTTTGAGGTTGAAGCCAAATTTAGACCGATTCTGGATGAGCTGGAATCAGAATGGATCATGGTTTAAGGAATCATATGGGATAGAGAATTATCAGGCAAACCCGATCGGCCAAGGTTGATCCTGAGATCAATTCTAGTCTCTTAAACCATGGAATGGATTAGATGGGATTTGGATCCCGATTCTGAGTTTAATAGACTTGCCAATACTGTCTCCTTCATTGAGTTTAATACCTCATGACGACTGTGACCCTTATTTATCCTACAATCCAACAATTCCAGTACATCAGGCCCTTTACACAGTGAACCGAAGATTTGTTTGCTATGATTATTTGGAATGCATTATTAATCTTTCAAGATATTCTAAGAATGCTTCTTCTGTTTTTGGCGATAGGTGAATCTCACATATTCCGTCTCATTGAACATAGTAACAAGGCTATCCCAACCTTGCATTCCCTTTACGGATTCAAAATTTTTAATTTGCACAGGTGTTACTGACCCTACTCATAATGTATCAAGATGGACAAGTCTTGTGTTATTTTTCAGGATAGTTTTTCTCACTCATACCAACTCATAGCCTTGGAGTGCTATTCTTTTATTTATCTATTATTATTATTATTATTATTTTTAATGTCTAACTTTGTTCTTTAGACAGAGTTTTCCTTCACCGTGCGGTGAACAAAGTCAAGATATGACCACCCTTCTCTCCCCATATATCTCCCCCATCCCCCTAATTGTATGCTTCTGGCATCACTTCACTGTGGCCTCAAGAAATTTCAGCCCCCTTTTTTTTTTCTAACACATTTTTGTTTCAACCCTACTAATGATTTCATCTTTTGCTGAAAAACGGTTTCTTCCTTTTGCTGAAAAGCTTTAGTCGTTTCGGTATAATAAACAATTTAAAAAATAAAAAAAGAAAAAACTTTAAGGTTGTGTTTGGTAGTCATTTAATTCCAGAAACGACGTTTCGTGTCAAAACAAAATTTTCAGTTTCTGTATCAAAATATCGTTTTAAAACCAACAAAAAAAAAATAGTGTTTGGTAAACATGTTTATGGAATGATCATCCTAATTATTCACTTTTTTTTGTATTTGAAACGAAACCAAAATGACGGAACAAAGTTTTGTCGTTCCATCATTTTGCGTTTCTATTATTATTTTTTTTCTTTCTTTCTTTCCCTTTTCGTTCCAAAAATCCAAAAAACACCAAGTTGACAGAAACGTTTTATTCCTTTTTTTTTTTTTTTTCTCATAAGAATGAAAACGTCAAAAAACATTTTTTTTTTTTTTTGACTACCAAACGCAGGCTAATCCCAATCTATATGTTCTAAATTAATTTGCTTAATAAAACCATAAAAAAACAAGTGCAGTATGATATATATATTTTTTTCCTGGTGAGTCAAAAATGCATATCAAATGCAGTAAATACTAGCTCTCATTCCAAACTCCCCCAATTAACTAAGATCGCACAGGTTGCATGGTTTGAATTTGAGGAATTGGAATTGAATATTCAATTGGGATCGTTTTAGATGAAATGGAATTTTCCAATTTGTACTTAATTTCTAGGGTTCAAGTTAACTCCGGCCTATAATGGTTGAATCGCAATTGGAATCCATAGAAGCCTTGTGTTGCTGATTGGGTTTTACGATTATGATTCAGATGAGTGAATACTTCGATTCAGAACGGCAAAACTCTGGATGGATCCCGGCCTATTCCCAATCTGATTCACCAATTTTTGGAACCCTGGTCGGACTGAAAAAAAAAGTCAGTATTCTCTACAGTTGCAAGGCTTCTCCTTGCCTATCCAAGTCAGCCAATCCAATGTACTTTTCTAGGGTTCAAGCCAATTCCTGCTTGGCATGACTAGATAGGAATCAAAATCACCAGAGGCCAAACCCATTACCGATTCAATTACTTCCAGCCATGCTTCAAGTAACGGTCTGGGATCACCGTATCGGATTGGTATTGACTAAGACCAATCCAGATCGATCATTCGGATCGTTTCAGGGGTAAAATAGGAAAAATAGTACTTTTTATAAAAATCAGGGGTAAAATAGTTCGATACCCACTGATCCGATCTAGATCGGTATCAATGTCTCCTAAATCCTAAGCTATGATTGTCTGCTGTGGGTGTGGCGGTGCAACGAGCATCAGACGGCCGAAACAATATCAACACATGCCCTGATATCGTTTCGGCCATCGGATGCTCACCGTACCCGTGGCAAAGGATGTTTTCACCTAAATCCTTGCTTCCAGCCTTTACCTAACTGTACTGCCCTTAACTTCACCAGTTTTTCCAATACTCCAACTACCTTTCAAATACATATCACAAATGTTCTCCACACAAGTCAGAGCTTCTAATGACACTCAAGCAAAATGTTCTAGGATCAACTCAATCTTCATAAGGGAAAGCAATGGTGAAGAACAATCTTGACAAAAACTCATGAAACCTGTATTAAGATAAAGTTCTCCAAAGTAGGGAAATGGACAAGAGCTCCATTCTCCGATATTCTCTTTGATGGTATCCCTTTGACTAAAGAATTCAACTCCATAAGGAATGTTTTACAGCCCTTCAACTTGACAAACAAACAAGGAAATGCCAAACCTCCAGGATTACAAAAATTTTCTTATTCTCACCTTTGATTATATCCCCTTTAATAAAACCTTTCATCTCATCCAAAACTACAATACCAACTTAGAAGGATAAGCTTACAAATCATACAAGGATAAGCTTGGCTGAGTTTGGTAGACATTCAGTTCTAAAAAAGATGTTTCATGTCAAAAAAAAAAAAAAAAGAATTTTCAGTTTCTGTGCCAAAATGCCATCTTAAAACAAAAAAATGGTGTTTGGTGAATTTACTTTAGGAACGACTACCCTAGTTTTCACTTTTTTTTTGTACTTGGAACGAAATGGAAATGACAGAACAAGGTTTTGTCATTCCATCATTTTATGTTTCTAGCGTTTCCCCCCCCCCCTTTTTGTTCCAAAAAAAAAAAATAACCAAATTGATACCAAATGCTTTATTCTGTGTTTTTTTTTTCCCCCCCCTAGAACAGAAAAACGCCAGAAACGTTTTTCTGGATGACTACCAAACGCAGCCTAAATGGCCTAATCAAGGAGGTTCCTACTCTAAATTGCCATTCAAAGCATCTGCATTTCCAAAAACAGAAGGCTCACCATATGCTCACAATTAACATATGAGCTAAGATTTCATTTTACAAGACTGATTTTCGAGCCGACCATCCAGATCAAGTGTGCTACATGTCAACCTGAAAGGTGAAACATAATCAGAATCATTATGGAGAGTCAAGGGGGGAAAGGAGGTAAGAAGAAAAAAATCACAGAAATCCATTAAACTTTTGGTTTTTCGATATAAATTCAATTTTGCATCCAATGTGCTATACTGCTAGGCACAAACATGTTACATGTTACTAACTAATCCACATTTCTTCACAACCAGCAAGATATATTGGGCTCTATGTGGTATTGACTCCTGTCTCCTTTTGGAAATAGGGCCAAGTTCTTTTCTGTTTCCCATTTTTCCTCTGTTTTTAGGAGAGGAACAAAAGTGCTTTCCCATACAGCATCCATCCTACCAACGGAATTTCTGACTCGATTACCGTTTGGGTGGCCCACTGGGTTACCACTGTTTCAGCCTTCAGATGACTTAGTGTGGGGACAAGGACGACTTGTCTTCAGGTAGATCATTCCAATCCCTTGTGGTAGCTATCAAACCATCATGCTCAATTCCAGTTTCCAAAGGCTGATCTATAGAGAAACAAGGACCCTATGGCATCAGGGAAGCTTACGGAGATTGTTCTGCAACAATTTACACCCCACCCCCCAAAAAAAAAATCTAGGTAACAGATTTTCAGTATTCGAAGCTTGACAGACATAAAGGACTACTCTCCCCTATTGGTTTTTGGCAAGAACCAAACAACTACAAACATGTTCAAATCTCTTATCCCAAAAGCTCAAACAATTAAGGGCAACAACAATGTATGTCAACACCCCAGGCACGTGCAGGTCTGTATGCACACGGCCCTGCATGTGACACGCATTCACGTGGAATTACCACTATGTGACACCAGGGGAAGAAAGTGTCAAGGTACCCATTGCACTTTCTAGGGATCGAAAACTCAACCTCCCTGATCTAATACCATGTTAAAAATATATATCCCAAAAGCTCGAGCTTAAGGGTAACAACAATGTATATCAACCACCCAAGAGAATGCATCATGTCAAAAGTAAAAAAAAATGTAGCTGGGCCAGAAATCTAGTTCACATGATTAAAAGATCACCAAAAGCACTAGCTGATGCACTTGTAAAGACTGGTGTATCTGGACCAGAAATGTATGGAAAACTTCACACACAGTTAGCTGCAGAAAACAACTTAATTTGAGAAACCTACATGCGTAACCTTCTTAACTAACCAAAACCTGGTGCAGTGTATGACCAACTGGTTTGTGCTCTCAAGACTTCACGAACAACTAAATGACTCTCAGAACCCTGGTGCATGCAATTGGATTCATATGTAACTTGCATAGTTGTCAAGGCGTCCTTGACATCTATGGTAACCTCTGCACGAAGTCTATCTTATCAAGCTTAACACAGAACTGACAGAAGTGACCCTGGCCCACCTGTCATCGGTGGAGTCTTTAATTATCTTATTGGCCTTTTCAGGGCCTAATTGTGTGCAGATTCAATCACCGGTGAGGTAAAGCGATCATTACAGATCTAGGGATTGCTCTGAGGACAACTATGTTGATAGAATGGGACTCTTGGTGATTAAATGGATGCAGACTAGATGAGGAGGTCCCTGGGGCTATCTTTCTCTCATTGGAAAGGATAGAAATTTTTACTCTCGCAGGGCTTCTGCTCTTGAAGGTTGAGATCTGCTAATTCTATAGCGGATAACTTGGCTAGGGTGGGTATTAAATGAGATATGTTGTATATGGGTCATTCACCCATCACTTAATTGGGGGAAGGGGAAGGGGAAGGGGAAGGGGAAGGGGAAGGGGGGGGGGGGGGTTGTAGGCTTCTCCTTGTTATTGGTGTCGGTGTTCTTGTTGTATACTATATATGCCCTGTACTCCTTATTTTCTGGTTACAATAAAGTTTCTGTTATATATTATAAATAAATAAAATAACATAAAAAAAAAAACCTGTTGATTTTATGAAGCTACCTTACCATTTTGTATGTTGAACTCACACAACAAATTAACGCAGCTAGCAAATCTCATTTGGAAGGAAAAACTTTCCGAGCATGCAGCAGCCAAAGGACAAGCTATGAATTCATGGAGATTAATTCTCCATCCATACATTGTCTAATGCCAATATCCATTACTTTGTCAAAAGAAGAAGGTAAAATATCACAGCAATGTCGTCTTGGGGCCCGCAACTGATTCCACAAAAGGAAAATGTTAGATATACAGATTATCTACCAAAAAAAAAAGATAAACAGAAGTTCATAAGAATAAAAATCAACAGAAAATAAGTAATGCTTTTGGGAATTTCAGAACAAAAAACGATCAAAGTTTGTTCGGGTACCTCCCCCATGTCATGCTTTAGCTTTCCACGAGCAAAGAAGTAAGAAAGTTATATTCTATAAATGGTAAAGAAGTTCACAACACTTTATTTTTTGACAGATAAAATGCAGAACAATTTAACAAATAAAGTAAGAAATGCTTATAGGAATTTCAGAATGAGGTTTTATTTTGGACTTTGTATGGCATACCTCTCCAATATCAAGATCCAGGTTCTGCGATTGTACCCTTATCTGTTCCAGATCTTTCGATGCGCTCACATCCATGCAATTTCCAAAAATATGTCTCTTGTAGTTGCTCTGAATCCCATGACTACCAGAGAGAACACTTTCAAAGAAGAAAATTGAAGGCCGTTTACATGGATCTTTGGCAAAATCCCTCATATTAAACATAAAGTGAGTTGAATTTATACTATTCCGGCCTCTCTGCCAGGGCATAAATGTCCTCTGCAATGAAATGAGATCTGGGAGATAGTGGTTTCCTTCAAACGCTTGAACAGCATAACCCCAGGAAACCGAGACAGTCCGGGAATTTGAACGGTCATAGCAGACTGTTTGCTGCAAAATCCTGGTAGGATCAACTTTTACAGCTTTGAAAAGGTGCTCTAAAGCCTGCATCTGGTTCATATTTGGGAAGATAGATTTAACAGCATCCAAATGATGCAGAGATAGCAAAGGTGTCAATGGGTGAGCAGAAAGGAATCCAAACAAGTCTCCCCGAATATCAATCTGAGAAAAGCGGAAAAAAAAATCAGCTTTACTTATTAATTGCCCAAATACAAAAGTTAGAAACCGACACAATGACTCAGCCGCTGCAAAGAAAACACAACAATACCAGCTCAAAGATTACTAATGAAAATGTAGGGTTAGCAATGGGCATGCCTTGGTGGGAGAGAGGAGGATCAAGGTGATCAAAAGTTTAGTTAAAGGTGGACTGGAAGCCAAATTATCAGAATCCAAATCCAATAAGATCTATCAGGAGTACATAGTTAAAATCAGCATCTTCAATTAGAAGGTCGATATTGTGAAAGCGTTCTGATCAATTGATGCTCCAAAAAGTTATCCTACCCACTCTTCAGCAGGACCATCAGGGCTTTAATCCAGAAAAATTTTGCTCCCAACGTATCAAGCGTAGTCATCATTGTTTCTTCAAAATTAAGTAATATTTTTCCGTAATAGGGTAAAGAAGCACAAATCACAAAAGTCTTACCTGATGAAAGCCAGGTTCATGCGTTAAAACTACGCCAAGCTCCACCAAGCAAGAGAAAACCCTAGCATCACTCCCATAGAGATGGGAGTACCTCACCAGACACGAATCCAAAACCCTCGCCAAAACCTTAGCGAGCGGATAGCTAATCGCGAAACCTCCACCACCAAATGCCATATCGAACGAATTCTTGGAGTTCTGCTCGAAGCTCTCCGAATTACTCCCAACATAAAACCACCGATTATGATCATACTTGGACAACGTCTTCCCCAAATTATCAGCAAAGAACACCGTATCGTCGTCCCCAAACACGAACCACCGCACATCCGACAGGTTTTGGTTAACAATCTCCGACACGATACGTGCCACGCGGATCGCCGACCGAAGACCACTTTTGAAAGTGTAAGGAAATCGAGAAGTGTCTCCAGAGACAAGCAAGATAGGAAGGGAATTAGAATCCAACTTCGAATTCAAATCCGAACTGGCATTATCAGCTTTCTGTGGGATACGGTCGAGAAATACGAAACCACGCATGGATTGGGGTTTCCACCAGAGGCGAACGTACTCTTGACGCTTCTGCCATGAATTCGAGGATGAAGCGATGCCGAAGACGAGGTGGTTGATCGAAGTAGGCGACTGAGATGACGATGGATGCTGTGGAGTGTCTCGTATGAGAACGGGGGGCATACAAATACGGTTACGATAATCGACGAGAAGGTAGAAGATACAGAGAGAGGAGAGGAGTAAGAGAAAGGTTTTGAAGCGAGGTGAGGTTAGGGTTTTGAAATCGATCGGCATTTTCCTCCTCCCTTTCCGGCGAGGAGAGAGTGACCGGCGGTGACTGCTGTGTGTAAATGAAGTGCAGACCGAGCTGATTGCTCGCATAAGGTAATTGATGAAAATGGAAGAAGGCATATTAAGGCAACATTCTCAAATCCAAGGAAAGGTCCCAATTCCCAAGCAACATGGATCTCAACTAAGAACAATGAACTTAATGACCTAAGGCTGTGTTTGGTAGTTTGGAGTCATTTGGAACACCTCTGTCTGGAATACATTCTTGATTTTAAGATGGAAAATTGTGTTTAATATTTGCATTCGCATTCTTGAAAATGAATTCATTCCCCACCCC
>NW_024868173.1:41601-159749 GCF_013358625.1 Macadamia integrifolia
TTTATATTTTCTTTTTAGACTTCATAACCCATTATTTTTCTTTTCTTTTTTTAATTCCTTCTGCTTATGCCTTCTTCTCCCTTCTTTAATTCCTCAGCCAAACCTAACCCAACTCAATCCCTTTGTGGAAGCGGGATTTTTTTTCCTATTTTGGTAGAGAAAGTGGGATTCAATCCTTGGAATTTAGCAGTAGTTTTCAAGAGCTCCATATTACGTAGGGATGCACATTTCAATTGAAATCTATTATTATATGGATATTTGTAATATGGTCAATAAAAGATGTCATTACCTACAATTTGTCACATATTTTACCATAAAAGAGTCATTGCCAATTGCTTATCTACGTATTATTCTTCATATTTTTCATCAATTCTCTTTCCTTCAAACACTTAGGGCCCGTTTGGTATCGTTTCTGTTCTAAAAACGCCGTTTCGTGTTAAAAACGAAAATTTCAGTTTCTGTGTCAAAATACAGTTTTTAAACGAAAAAATGGTGTTTCAAAATTTCAGATTTTTATCGAAAAATTTGTTTTTTTTTTTTGGTAAAATGGAACGAAACTGGGAAGACGGAACTCCAAAATGGAGTTCGGTCCAATCTCGTTTTTTCAGTTTTTTTTTTTCACTTTTTGTTCCAAAAAAACAGAAACAGACCATCAGTGCACTAAACAGAAGATTCCGTTTTTTCGTTTCAATAGAACGAAAAAACTCCAGAAACGTTTTTTTAGAACGATACCAAACGGAGCCTTAGTAACCTTACAAATTGATTTCAAGACATTTGAAAAAGTCTACGTACACTTTTAGTATGTGTATAATGTTGTGATATCTCAAAATCCAAAAATGGCTCGTTAATGGACATGTATGAACACATTGTTAATCAATTGAGGTGTTACTTCATCCTCTTCTTCACCCAAGATACTTTCTATCCAGATTGTTATACTAATAAATAGCATAACATCCTCAATGACTTTTAATTCTTGATAAAGCATAATTATCTTTTCAAATACTTTACCCAAAAATATATATATATATATATCTTCAAATAGCGTTTCAAAATATTATTTAATGAATAATGATCAAATAGATAATGTGAATCAAAGCGATACAAGAAAAAATAAAAACTAGAACCACATAAGACTAAGTCCACAGTTAATTGCATTAAATAATCATTTAATCACAGTGGGTAAAAAAAGACCATCGAACTACAATCAATAGTTGTTTTCCCCATATCAAAACCATCAAACTGTATACTCCTATCAACCATATATCATACTAGTTCCATCACAACAGAATATAACTACATGACATTTTCAAAAACTCGGGCCTTACCCCTTTAGGTTAAGTACTTTTCGTAACCAAGCAAATCGAATAGAAGGATTCATTTTCAGAAAAAATTCTCTCTTTGTGGGATCCTCCAACAACATCATGGCATCCAGATACATATCACTCCCCATAGATACCTCCTCCATTTCATCTAATATCTTCAAAGCATCAGACACAGATCCACTTACACTTGAAGTAGCAGTTAAAGCATTCATCCGAATATTTGCCATTTCTCCCAAAGAGGACAAGGGGATAGTCATATTTTCAGATGAGGGTGCATGAGTTGTCTTTCTTGACTTCCGTTTCCCCGAAGTAGAAACCTTTTTTTGCTTCTTTGGTGCACTATATATCTCCTCGGGTACATATTCATCGTCATCATCCAATGTATTCATTATTGACGATTTTGACACTCCTCTTTTTGGTTGTGACTCCGCAATATTTTCATTGAATTCTGTTACTGGAACTTCATAGACAATACTCTTTTTATGGGTACTACTCTTTTCATCTTCTTTTGGACACATTGCATCCTTTCCTTCAACATCGGTTCCCTTAAAAAGCTCATCCAATTCCTCCTCAAACTTTAGCGGGCCCTTCAAAAATTGTACAGCTTGCTTATGCTTCTGTTAAGATAATAATTCAGTTTTAAGCACATTGACATGATAATCATAAATTATAAAATATTCTAAGAAAAATAGAAGAAAATCAACTATTACCGCTTTGAAGTCATTCCAATGTTGTTTGGTTGGTGGGTTGACTTTCTGTGTCTGGTGACACCATCCCCATCCACTATTATTAGTCAATAATACTTTCCATGTGATCCATGCACTTCTCAATGCCCTATAACAGTTTTTAATTGCTAGCATATCATAATTGGTTTGCTTTGATGCATTAAACTGCTTTAAAATGATATCCCAAGCATCCCTACTAAAACTAGTGTTGATTTTGCCTCCTTTACGAGCCTGCTCCAATAAGATGCCAATAAAATGTTTCTTGCGATCATCTGTCCAAAATGCTGGCTCTTTGACAATTTCCTTCCCTGTCTCCATCTTTCTTTTTCTACAAGCATTCTCATTTGTAGCAATTTCTTTCCCATTAGACAGATCGGATGATGTCTCTTGCGTATTCATCCTTCTTTTCTTACTTGTATTCAGTTTAACCTGGCAAGAACCATAAGCATGTTTTTCAATCCTTAATCATCTTAACTAATCAATTCGCACATCAAAATCAATGGTTAAAAATAATAAAATTAATAAACAAAGCAGCTATCAACTTATGAGTGCGTACTAGTTGTTGCAACATGATCTTGTATCTTTGAACACAAAGAGCTTCAAGTTCATTTTCCTAACTTAGTTCTGAACTTGAGTATATGGATATTTAACCATGTACATGGGTATTTAACCATGTGCTTTTAAGCAACTAATTTGCATTAGGCAACCCAGCCTTCTCCCTTCTATCTCCTCTGCTGAATCTAAGTAACCATGACCAAAAGTTATGATGTTCAACAAGCAACAGGAACGATGCCCATCCTGCTTGATTGGTTTCCTTCTGAAAACCGTCGTCTGTGATAAGGAGTGAGTGACCATCTAGTGGAGTTTCTTGTTGATTATCTAGATGGTTGAGATGATCTATAGGGTCTCTATAATCTGAATGTAAATCATCTATTAACAAGATTCATGAGATGGTGTGGATTTGGCTTATTGCCCTTGACTAGAACCAGATTCTGTTCATACCAAATGAAGCACATGCTAAGACAGATCATTGTTAATTATACTTTTACATCTGTCTTGGGCCTTTCCATTAGGAAACAGGTCAATTATTAGATACCAGAAATCTGCACTCAAGAATTCTGTTTTTAGTACTCCTAAATGACTGGATCCCGAGATTCTTTTTCAGAAAGAACAACCTTAACAGTTGATTGGCATGTATTTTATGAGTTGGTAAACCAACTTATTGACAGCATTTGCAGAGGAAAAGCTTAAACTTTGGATTTAGGTTGAGCTTCCAAATGAGGTTCCAAGGGAGGGTCTAGGTTGATCCTACTGCTGGATCTTTGAAGTTAGATTTAGTAAGGAAAAAGGGCATTGTATTAGTATTCAGGTCACTTGATTTAGAATATGGACAGAAAATCTGATCTCTACAATTTTACTGTTCAGTTCCAATCAAATGGTGATCAAAACAAAGAACCTATACACACACTTGCACATATACCACTACAAGAATGAAAACATCAATGAGTTCAAAATAAATGGTTTGCATGTCCATTCATTTCTGACCTGTATTTGCACAGACCTAACAAACTTCAATAGCATTACAGACATGTTCCATCTACCCTACAGCCAATAATAAACACATACATTATTTAATAATTTTTAATATTCCAAGCACAAGGACTTTTGAAGTGATCAACCATCCTTGTGCCACACTCACCCAATATAGGCTAATCAAACATTTCTTGACCACACACAAGGAATTCCAAATACAAATACATATTGGTAGAAATAGGATGCAGTTCACAATTCAGACCCACAAGCTATTTATCTTTATAATACCTGCACTATCTTTATCTGTTTAGTTTAGTCTCTCCCCTTTGGGATAGTCAGAATGCATGGCATTCTAGTTAACTTTCAGAGATCTCTGCAGAAGTAATTAGCATCATTCTTGGTCATGAATGCAGGTGAAGAAACTTCACCAAGAGAAGAAGCTCGATATGCTTGTTAAAAAGGATCTGAAGAAAAACTACGACAGAACTGAGCTTGAGGAGATGGTTCAAGTATCTCTCTTGTCCACCAGTTCCTTCCAGGACATAGATCGAAGATGTCCGAAGTGGTTCAAATGCTTGAAGGTGATGGGCTTGCAGAGAGATTGGAAGCTTCTCAGAGAGCTGAAGCAATCAACTGCAGAGCTCATGAATTCCCCTCATCAGAGCGGTATTCGGATCTCACTGACGACTCTTCATTACTTGTTCAAGCAATGGAGCTCTCAGGAGCAAGGTGAATTACTTCTTAAAAAGGAATAAATTTTAATAAATATAAAAAAGGAATAGATCCCATTAAGTTAAGATAAGGTTTTGGATGTTGAGTATAAAACGAAAATAGATCCCATTCCATAGATTTCCCCCCTCCCAAAATAACAACAAAAACAACCATAACCTTATCCCAACTAAATGGGGTCGGTTACATGGATCCGATGGAAGACCGACCCACCACCCCAAGGAAAAAAAAAAGAACTTACATTGAAAGATACTGTTGTATGGTAGTCGTATCTAAAAGGTCCAAAGGTTTGCGATATTAATTTGACTGTACATAATCTGATTTGAGGAACTGAAATGATGTTATTTAGACATTCTGATTGCGTGTAAATCATGTTAATTTCTTTCTATAACAACAGACGTTCTGATTGCACTGTCCAACCAATGCCATTCCTATAACGAACAATTCCAACACATATTAGATAACATGCTTTAGATCAGAGAGCCTTATCTGCCAACAAATTATGTGAAGCCATCTGATTCCTCAAAATTGGATTTCCGCTCCACTGAAGTAGGGAGACTCAGTAAACCCAAGAGAACCTGAAGATTCTCAGTACCATAAATATTTTATAAAACCTGGAAGACACACAGACCCCAAGCTTCTAAACTAATATTTATGTTTTGAGACATTTCAGCAGTTCGACAATAAAGGACAGAGAAGGGAGAGATAGACACAGGGGCTGGCTGATGTAGCCCACGCCAGCAGTTCAGAGAAACTTTTCCCTCAACTGCGTCAACAGTTTGAATATGGGCCCACTTCCCATGCACACATGGCTTCCATGCCTTACAATATTTTAATTCCATGTTAGATAACCTAGTTTCCTTCACATAACCATAGTATTGATCAACTCAAGAATAAGATCATTAACCTCTCTCTGCAATGACCCAACACATTATGTTAGAATACTATCAAAGGTCTGGCAAGCTGCCCAGAATCTAAAAAAATGTAAAGCCATGCTTTTAGACAAAGTTGTGCATAATTAAAGAAGTGATCAACATAGAGAGACACTAGCAATGCAATTTATTATGCCTGCTCGTGGTAAATTTTCTCGACATGATACAAATAATTTTTAGACTAACTCAATACTCCACATAGAATATTCTTTTCATTTTCAGAATATTCTTTGTCTTTTCTTTTTTCTTTTCTTTGTGGAAGGGGGTGAGAGGTGATTGGGTGCTGGGGTCGGGGTTAAATTAAGCTACATGCACAATGGACACTGTCTATAGAATACAGACCCACAAGAAGTTGCAGGAAGAATAACAAATAACTACTGGAGATCAAAACTAGCGACTCTTTGCTCTATAATGAATACATGGACTTAATTTATTTTAAACCATATCGAAATTTTACTAAGCACTAATTTCTTTTACCCTCATACCCTATCTGGTAAAATGAGCACATATCCTAAAATCATATATGTACTCTCAGATACAAACCCTAGTTAGCAAATTCGGATTCGGGAAGTATTCGGATGGAGAATTATTCAGAATAATTTGATTGATTAATTTACGGGTTCAGTCAAAAAAGTGGTCAAAAAAGCGGTCAAAATAAAAAGCAGATTCGGATTCGAGAATTATTCGTTTACAAAAATAAAAGTCGGACAAAAAATTCGGATATTATTTTTATAATTTATTGTATCTTGGAGATCAAAACATGCAAATTCACCTCTATTGCTGTTGCTTCTAATCCTTTTTCCTTAGACTAATCCATTGAGGATGGATAAGTAGAGAGTACAGAGCTTATCCAATCATAATTATCTTTTGGTAATCCAATCATAATTATCTTTTGGTATATATTATTTTTCTTAGGCAAGCTCCATCCTTGAACAATTTCAGATTCGCTAAAATGTGCATGACTTTCTAGGATGGAAAATTTAAGGTTATTTTCAGGATGGAAAAATCACCATGGAAGCAATATCCAAATAAATCAAACGGTGCTAGAAGGATTCCGATCCAAATAAATCAAACGGTGCCTTTGACATAACAATTACTCAAGAAAAGCCCAACAGAACGAACGGTGCTAGAAGGATTCAGATTCAAATAGCATTAATAGTTAAAGACCATAGGCTGGTGTTAGAAGGAATGAAGGATTCAGATTCAAAGCTTGAAGAACTAAACACTCAAAAAAAAAAAAAAGGTTAAGAAGCACATACTTGTGTTCGTGTGCCTGCAACCAGCAGAGAAGAGATTCAAGAGACTCAAGACTTTAAGAATATTCGTGTACTCGGGTAGCCACTAGATGCAAAACAAAGGATTTGAACAGTTGAGTCTTGATACGAAAAATTGGGGAGAAATAAGATGGGAAAAGTGGAAAACCCTATTTTGGTCCAGTGGTTTTTTCTTTTTCTTTTTTTAAGTGAGTTTAAGTGAACCGAATAATTCGGTTTGGACCGATTTATTCGCGTTTTATAATCAAATTAGAAAAAATCGTGAATTTTACCCTTTTTTTATTATTATTCGGATTCGGTCAGAATTTTTCATATAATTTGGAAAAATTCAGTTCGGCCGAATAATTCGATCAAGCCAGAAAATTTCCTTCAATGGACTTATTCTACAAATTTCAAGTTAAAATGACTATTGATGAGTTGGTAAGGAAAGACATGTAGAGGCTAGGTCTGGATCCTAGTATGACATCAAATAGAGCTATTTGGCAGGCAAAGATCCATGTTGCTAACAGCGTTTAGGTGAGATGTCCCGGAGGTGTTGCATTGCTTTGTTTCTTTTCTTTGCCTATTCTCCTTTTCTTTCATTTTTTCCTTTTATCTCATACTATGGTGGATCCATGGAGGCCATCCAGTTGGGAAATGGCTGAGTTGTTTTTGTTTTTTTTTTTCAAGTTAAATGCATGCCCTCTCATGAACTGCTGCTCTAAACCTTTTGGGCCGATGCCCAGATGGAATCGTGTCCAGAGACAGGGTCCTGCTGCTACTCACATCTCACCCCAAAATGCAACAGCTCAAGTGGCAGATACGGTCATTTCAGATCAAGGTGTAGAAAGCTTCAATCAAACCATTTGAACACGGCTACCTCAGTCATTATCTTTTTTTTTTTCTTTCTTTTTCTTTTTCTTCTCTCTTTTCAGAAGAAATTATTTTATTAAGAAGAGCCCAAAAGCCTCAAACGCTAAACTTAAACAGGAAACTAAAAACAATTCTGTTTGGCAAAACTTGGACACTAGAGAGTATGAGTTTCTCCAACTACAGAATGCAGCCGCTTATTCAATGGGCATGGAAGGCATGGCCAAGACTAGATATTTGTCTTTTCTTGTTTCAATCACCAAAACATTTCAACCAAAGCTCATGACAGCACGAGAAAGACTATCGAAGAAGAAAGGATTAACTATGATAAGTGACAAAATTCCCTACTGTAACCAGTTTCATTGCTAACCTAACACCTCTTCTCTATGATTTATGAACAATAACAAAGAAACTTCAATTGAGTCCCAAGAAACTACACCATTCACATGAGAATTACAAAACATACTGAGAAAAACGAAAAACAAGAAGAAAAGATGGACAGATAAAACCCTAAACACTATAAGAACCCTAACATCAACTGCACAACCAAAGCACCATAGCAAACAAATAATTTATTCTACAAAGATAAAATCAGATTAAAAACACATCAAATCACAGAGAAAAGGGCAAGCACAAAACTAGTTTCAGAAACTGAAGGAATCACAAAAATCAAAGTTCAGTAACCAAAATCAAACGAAGAAATACTTTGAAAAACTAACAAAACTTAATCATGTGTGCTTGTGTGAGTAAGGGAACACAAATCTGACCTTGAAGTTGATCGGTTGAATCATAGGTTCTTCGCTGAAGCTTTCAGGTTCTTGGCCTAGAATGCATTCCAAAAGCGCATTCCAAGAATGCATTTGTGAGACGATGATACCATGGAACCCTATTACCCTACTCTCTTGTTCTCTACCAGTCCGTCTCTCGAGCTAAGCGACACACAGTACACAGATACACAAATACCCGCTTTTTCCCTTTGTGCCCTCCCTCAACTTATTTGTCTCTCATAATTAAGGAAGAGAAAGGGCCATTCTATACTAATGTTAAAGGAAAAAAATGTCATTACATATGAAGCAATTAAACACGTGCACTTGTCAGAACCCGTTTCGTTCCCGAACGGTGCTTATCCATTTTGTGAAGCATTCTGGTTTTTCAGAGAATTTATTCCAAAAAGCGTTTTCTGCAGTAGAAAATATTTCTTGAATCAGAATACGTTTTTAGAATTCCTACCAAACGTACCTTATCGTCACCTGGTATGAAATACCAGAATCCGTTTTTAGAATTCCTACCAAACGTACCTTATCTTAACCTGGTATGAAATACCTAATCAGGAAACCTCCAAATCTTGAAAATCTAGCATCCAATTAATCCAACTTGTACTTAACCATCATCAAAGTCCTTTGGCCAAAAAAAAAAAACCATCATAGTCATTTTTTATTTTACCAGATGATAATTGTTTTCACTCTCCGTTGCATTGCAAAAGAAATTGAAGGTAGGGAAGCAAAATTTTGAAACCTATTAAATAAATTTTTACAATCATTATGTACATATTTAATCCCACCAATTGCAGATGGTTCTGTATTTGATTCTTAAATTTGACTTTTACTTTGCATTTAAATCTTTTGGATTTTTTCACCAAAAAAAAAAAATTCTTTTGGATTTTTAGGAAAATAATAACTGTATTACAATAAGTGTCTTAGTGGGCCTCTTTGTTGGTCTCTATGTGGTTTCTTAGTAGGTCTTGCCAGACCTAGTGGCCGCTGAACGAACTAGCACAAAAAAATAATTTCTTGGATTTGTTAAGTAATATAAAATGGGAAAAAGATCCCTGTCTAGCCATGCATCCTTACTCCTAGACACAAGGTGTGATGAAAAGACCACACTATCCTTCTGGTTGGATGCATGTGCACCTCTCCTTGTTGATCCCAATGTTGACACAATATCACAAGACTAAGTAGCGATTCCCAACCCAACAAAAATTTCATCAGAAAGTATAATTATTAAATATAGAGAAAGAAACTTTAAGTAGTTTATACAATCATATTCATTAATAACTATAAAAGATTTTTTTTTTTTAAGTTTGAAAATTTTCACTTACCTTCCCTCTAATTCATCTTACAAGAAAACAGAGCCTAATGAATTTCATTAACTATATTGTATTACAAAATTATTCCACAAATGGACTCTTGAAACAGTATAATTACAAAGATCATGTTTGAAACTTTTCCCATCCCTTCAATTTCTCTTGCAACCAAATAGAGTCGTAATAAATTTTATTAATTCTATATATCACATAAACATTCTCCACCTAGACTTTTGAAAAAAAATATGTTCTCTCTCTCAAAAAAAAAAAGACTCTAAATGAATCCCTTGAGTAATTTTAAAATATTTTTTTTTCTTTGAAAAAAGAATGAAATTAAAAAAAAAATATATATATATATATAATTCTACTATGATTAAATTAAAGCATACAGGAGTGATGTTACTAGGTGGGCCAGTCTGAGAGGCTTTTTAAAGTAGCCTTGGTTGATATAGCCGATCTGATCCTAATACCTAAAACCATGCTTGATAGATAGACTTGATCTCAATGTCTTGGCAATGACATGCCATATACTTCTCAAAATAAACCGTTTGGCACCTTCAATTTATATTAGATAGGGTTCTCTTGTTTATTGGTGCCGCAAAAGAGGGGTGAAAAAAGACATATTGAGCCTCTCTATAATATATATATATATATATTTTTTTTTTTTTTTAATATAATACCAATGAGAAGGGATACCCAAGTAGTAATATGGTACAACACGAAGGCTATTAAAGTATAAAAACCAAAGAATTTTCTTGAAAGAACAAGAAGTCCTAAAATAAGGAGAAGATGTTTCCCATGATGTCATAGTGGAAAACCACACAAATGAGGGAGTATATTCATTCAATATTCCACACAAATGAGGGAGTATATTCGTTCAATATTAATATATTTTTTTTGATGAGAAAGAAGACATGTGAACATCATGAATTTGTGGAAGAGTTTCGAAAGAAATTCCCACTTCCGCATCGTGAGGATCTTTTAAACGTAAATTAATATGATACAACATGAAGGCTCCATTGAATAAGGTGTATATTTGAGTGAATTGAGTTAATCTAATCACGTTTATTAAATCTAATGGTCAAACATTTGAAGATAAGTTATTATAATTTGGAGTCTATTTGGATTTGTTTGTTTGATTAAGATCGATTATCCCTTAAAATTATCATGTGTCTTCTATACTTAAAGGTTTAAGCCGAAGGCCGGTAAAGGTCAGCCTCACATGGAGTCAGAAGGTGGGCCATGGGCCATGGCCCACAGGTCACGGCTTGGAACAGAAGCTGGGCAGGGTCAGAAGTTTCAAGCCCATCTAAATATAGGGTAGGCCCAGCCATTTTGAACTTGGGACTTTGATCAATCCAAGTTCTTCAACTTTTTATCTATCTATCTTTGAAAAGAAAAAGGGGAAAGATTCTTTGAGCCTTTGAGACAGAGGACGATAGTGTCTCTGTCTATCTCTTTTCTCATCACATAAAATGACCTCAATGCCCTTCAATGTATGATAACATTAATCGTGCCTCATTAGTGCACTTTCCTATGTTGCTTTTTCGCATTAACGTCTAATAAGCATCGACAAAAAAGCACACTCTAAAAATGTTGACTTGAGCTCGTTTCACATCAACAATAGTCCATTTGGATTAAGGTCTTTGATCGGTCTAGTTTTATTTTGAACCAGATTGGACTTAGCCACCCATCTCAGATGCCTTTAAACCGATAGGCCAACGGGTTGGTTGACCACTAGAGGTTAGTCCCCAACAAACCCTCTGAAGCCTCGCATAAAACTCACAAAGGCTAGGGTGCCTGTTGAGGGTCTGAATCTCTAACCTCGTGGGTGCCTACCACATGTGGGAGTACCTATGAAATAGAATCTCCCTTATTCATAGCAGATTCAGTTGAGAGGGAGATTCCATTTCATGGGTGCTCCTCCATGCAGGGAGGCACCCCATGCGAATAGAGAATCCACACTTACATGTTGATAGATTTCCCTCTAAAAGGTAGCCAGTCCACTATAAAGAGGTGTGATCAACATTTCACCTCCCCAAAGAATATGAGAGAGGGTCCCAAAAAGGCAGGGTAGCTATCCTTGTGCCAACACGAAGACCAATAGGAGGAAGCACAAAAGCATCAACAAGGGTAAGATTACTATTTTTCATGAGGGATGAGACGATCATTTCGTATCTCTCGATGCTTAGGCACAAGGGCCAGCTACCTTTCAGGGTTCTTTTTCCTAAAATTTCTACTCTCTCTCTCTCTCTCTCTCTCTCACACACACACACACACACACACACACACACACACACACAGGAGGACTTGCTCTCCTTATCCTTCAAACCCCACCTCTAAAAGAAAACATTGGCATGGGGTAAAGTCATACACAATTAGGTGAATTAGGTATGCAATTAATCTACTTTGTGGACACAGAATTTTTGCATTTCAAAACTGCACCAAGAATGACGATACCTGCTGTATAGATTTATAATAGTTTTTATATATTTGTTTATAATAGTTTATATTAAACAGTGACCATTAGGCAGGTTAGGTATGGGAATGTGTTGCCTCTGGTCCACTTGTCAGTTGTCACAGCAAAGAACCTGCTGGAGATTGAAGATATTTCTGTCTCTTAGCCAATGGAATATGATCAAGGTTCAAGAAATTGGAATCGGATCATGAAATCGCCAATTTAGATTGAAATTGGTTGATTCAAATCGAAATCAGTCGGCTTCTATCCAACCTATTCTAGTCTCTAATCAGATCAAAATCGATAGTGACCGATTCTGATCCTGATTCTGAAGTTTTGAACATTGGTATGACTTTACAATAACAACAACAATAGAACCTTATTCTTATGGAAATCGATAGTGACGATTCTTTAATCTGCTCTATTCAAGTTCACACATGAAACGAAGCCCAAGCTACATATGTATGTCTTTTTTCAGTTCTCCTATTGTTATTTTATATCTGCCATTGACTCTCTTGGATCATTCAAAGTCAAATCTCTTCTCCTTACTAGAGTATCTCAAGGTTTTCGTTAGACATGATCGTGCCACCTCAAACAATTCTCTCAAAGTTTATCATGAATCGGAGCCACTCAAACTCAACTCAAATATGATTATTCTTTACTTTAGTCTTCTTAGTTTTTTCTATATTCTATCTCAACATTTTCATCTCCACCACACTTCGTTTATTTATATGATGCTTCTTAGTTGCCCAATATTTTGATGCACCTTTCCATTTTGATCTTCTCGAAAATATCATCCGCTATATTCTCTTGATTAAGCCTATATATTTAAAATGATAATTTTGAAGAATTTGACTGTTTCTCTATGGTTTTTTGGTAGGAATTGAATATGCACATGTAGGTGTTGCCGAAGCACTGGCAGAGTTATATGCAATGCAAGTAGCAGAAAATCAGGGCTTATCATTGAAGGGGATAACCTTGCTATTATCAATATGCTCAACAAAACATGCTTAACTATCCCGTGGTGGATAAAACACATTATCGCCAACTATTGCCATCTCATGACTCGATTCGGGAACATTACTTTCCAATATGTATTGAAAGAAAGAAATTCTGTTGCAGATGATATGGCTTCACATGGCGCTTTATCTCAATGTCGAAGTTTTTGGGCTTTTACAATTTTACCCCCACCCCTTTATTCCGTCTCTTCTCTATTTAGATAATTGTTGAACTGAATTTCTTTGCTATAATAGATAAATTTCTATGAAAAAAAGAAAAAAACTCCCCCATTGATGTTCATCACCTCATTAACCGTAGTAGTCTATTCTAATGTAGGCGTCACAAAGATTAAAAAATATAATAATAATAAAATAATAAAAAATCTCAACCTTTGCTCTTGTGCTTATCACATATCCTCCCAACACTCAACATGGAGTGCTCGAAAGCCTATGATGAGACTTGCTAATCAGGGTAGGCATTTGGATAAAAAAAGCCTAAAACCCTTCTTTTGAGGCTTAGTTAATGGCCATCTACCATCCTCCCCATGAACATACCAAGGAAAATATACCTCATCTCCAAACCGTTGGATTGAGATCTTTTAGTATTGCTGAGAGTAAATGATATAATATAAGATGAAAAAATTCCAATCCAATGGCTTCTGCAAGAATTCTACTGCATAATCTTTAAGAATCTACCTTGCACCAGTCTACTTTATCGGCTCGATATAACTGATACGTATCAGTATCAATTTTGATATCGACAATAACTAATACAATCATGGCACGTGGATTGATCTTCAACTCTCAAAACCCATGTGGACGTAGAGATCTTTTGGTGATTTCCATTTCGACACTTGGACAACCAATATTTTTGTGACACGTAAACTTTAATAAAGGCTAAGGGGTGGGCCCTGGCATCATGGATCGACAAAGAAGATCATGTTAATTGTAGTCTGTCGAAATCAGTGGGTCCATCTTTACAACTTTAATTTTGGACCACAAAAAAAGTACTTGTAATTTAGAAACAAAATTGACTAGATTCGACTAGGGATAGGATTCTCCCCGCAGCCAGTGTGGTGTAGAAAAAGAAAGGATGTTTCGTGTCAAACATCTGACCTCAATGAGAGGTTCTTTATTTTTACCTATTCGTGGGTTGTCTAGATGATTAGAGCGAATTGGAGACTGTATAGATAAACATATAATTCTGATGGATCACTATGCTAATCTTCCTAAGGATCCGATCCAAACACCTTGATTGACAAAATATATATATATATATATTTATGAACTTGAGATATTTGTCTGGTTTTCTTATCATATAGGCTAATCTATGGACTACTATATGAGCATACTAATCTTTCTTCCCTTTTCCCTTTATGAGGGTAAAAACTTGAAGGGGACTTCACTAAAGAAGGTAGCACTTCTGGCCCCTTCTCCCATGAAGCTAATGCTTGTTGTCTTATTTTTAGTACCATGTTTGTTTTCAATTATTCCAAGAGGATGGACCTACAGTTGTGCAATTTAGTACTATTTTAATGACTTTTTCCAATCTGTCTAAGGACTAATCCAGCATGAGAGAGAGAGAGAGAGAGAGAGAGATTTTATTTCCTTGCACATCAATTCCATTGCCTTCCTGTAATTATATCAAAATTGAGGGGTGGTCATCTTCTGATTATTTGCATGAAAAAATTGCTTCCACATTCTTCTATGACCACTTGAACCAGACTTATAAGAGGCCATCTTCTTTCAATACACTTACACTCCAGTTTCCAGCCTAGTAGCCATCTTCAACTCCCAGAAAATGTGCAGAGGTAGTAAAGATGAAGAGAGAACGCCGAAAGGCTTTCGTAAGGTTAAGATCCGCGAGGTGGTATCAAGCCATGGAACCATGGACTTGGTGTTCTGTGAACTCTGCTGCTCACAAGCTTCATTGTACTGTCAAGCTGATGATGCCTTTCTATGCTGGAAATGTGACAGACATGTCCATGGAGCTAATTTCTTGGCATTCAGGCACATTAGATGCTTGTTATGTCATTCATGCCAAAGCCTCACAGAGAGATATCTGATTGGGAATTCAGTTGAGTTAATGCTTCCAACCATGAGTTGGATGGAGAAAAGACAGCCTTTACTGTTTCTTAAGTAGTAGTGTTCTTTCACTTTTTTGTTTCTTAATTTTTATCTCCTAATGTTTTTCAGAATCTTGTGATGGTTGCTATTAAATACACAAAAGAAGTATTAGTTTTTGTGGTTAGATCCAAGTTACAGAAAAAATAACTAATACTAACATTTCAAAGTTTCTAGCCATTTCTTCTTGTCACAGAAAGCAATAACAAGTTTTCAGCAATTCTTTGTAGTATTCCAATTACAGAAGTGTTTTGATTCAGGGAAACGGGAAATGAGAAAGAAGTAAAAAACTTGAAAACGGTAGTGGAGAGGAGGAGCAAAGAAAGGAAAGAAAATATCAACAGAGAATCACCACATACCCAAAAGGTGCAGAAGAAAGGAAAGAAAATACAAAACAGAGAATCACCAAACACTCAAACATAGCATCCATGTTCTTCTCCTATTACCTTCTCCGAAATAAACATGTCCAAATAGGAAGACTGCAAGAATAACCAGTAGCTTGCACAATCTCACCAGGGAACAGATACATAGTATAGTCGAGCACTTTCGAATCTGAACTATTAACTGAACCATTAGCTCTGTTTCAATTCTAGTTCGCAATGGTAATCTCTGTAAGGTCCTGCAGAGATTTGACAAAATACCCATTTCATTGTTCCTTGATTGTTTCTGAAAACCAAGATCACCTGTTGTTATCTCTGATGATCAGTTCGTGGAAATCTACTGGAAATAATTTTTCAGCCACAATAAAACAGGCTCTGTAGGATACCCAGCCAGAAAATTGTTTCTATCAATAAACAGAGCTTCTTTACCAGCATTTCAATTCTACAACAACTTCAGGAAGTTGGAAACCATCTTTCTTTGCCTCTTTCAATCAATCTCCTAAAGTTCATTCTTCTAATTCATTACATCACAATTGGGAACTCATCTTTTGATGTACTTGCTGCTCAACCATCCACCAGTGATTTTGTTTGGTGCAACTGCATACAACTGAATTCAACTAAACCTTATCCCAAAAATATGGGGTTGGCAATATGAATCCTGCTTTACCATTTAACCCTGTTTAAAACAAATTTAAAACCTAAGGCTTCCATATCTTTTCCACTACTACTTCCTTGGTAATCTTTGACCCCTTGCTCTTTTGGCTCCTCTAATCTGCAAACTATAACTCCTACTTGCAGGTGTATTCAATGACCTCCATTGTACATTCCCAAACCATAATTCGTCTCCATGATCTATTTATTCCAATTGCCTCTTAATAATCTCCTGTTTTTTCCTGATTCTAACTGAGTTACATCCATCCACCCACAAAATACAATGGAAATTATGTGATATTTCTGCCTGTCACCTTATTTTCCAATCCAGAGCACTTTATCTTTTTATCTCTGTGTTCTTTGAAAGCTTTCTTGATAATTGATAGCTACAGTTTATGGCTCTTTATCAAAGGGAGAAAATATGGAAGCCTATGCTACAAGGTCTTCGTTCTATTTGACATTCAGGTTAGAGGAGAAAGAAGCCTTTTCCCCTTTTGTTCACTTTTCTCTTTATAGATTTCCCCACCTTGTTTAAATCCTGAAACTTAATGGGTTTATTTTATTCTGCTTTTGGATTTCAAGCATTCTTTTACTTTCATGGGTCATATTTACTGAGTTTTCTTTTTTGCTAATAGATTGATATGATACCGATTCTAAGTATCTGGATAACATGGTATTGCCTCCTTCCATTTTTTTGCAGTTTACACATATCCCCTAGAAGAAAACCATGCCTTTTCGTGTTCTCATTGGAATAATAGAGTAAAGACCTGCAAGAGGATGACCTATAATACTTGACATGCTTTATTCTTAGTCGGCCTTTGATACGAGCACATAAAATAGAGGAGATATAATAGGAGGATGCAAGAGATAAAATAAGTGAGAGAGAGATTATTGCTACCAATAACAAAAAATAAGAAATACAAGAGATTAAATAAGATAAAAGATAGGGATAACATGAGTTTGGCTTTAACAACGAAGCCATGATGTCTTGACCTAATTAGGAGGTAGCCCACCTCTACTCAACAACTGAGCATTTGTTGCCTTTTTTCTTATCCCTTCTCATTCAATAATACTAATATATATAAGATTTACACTTCTCCAAAACTACTCCCTTAAATTACTCTAACTCCACCCACTTCTTATTAACCACATAACCTCCGTAACTATTCCTCCCACTTAATATTCAAACACCTCATGCCACACAAGCCGATGCCCATGCATGTAACAGCCTTCTGGCAGTATAATATTGACAGAGATCAGTTGCCAAATCTGCAAATTTCTCTACAAGAAGAAGAAGAAGAAGAAAATTATTATTATTCAAGACAATGTCAATGTGTTCTCTCTCTGAAATAAGAGTATCAGTGTCTGTATTATTGATATTTTAAAAAAGAGAAACCTGTGCATACAGGGTGCTGTACAAAAGGATCAGACCACAAAGGACATTCTACAAAAAACATCTCACCCCTTTACATGTAGACTGCAAAGGCTAAACCAGAAAAGGACCCCAACCAATTTACATAATTATCCCACTCTTCCCAAAATCTGAAGTACTGACCTACAAAAATCTGAAATTATTGAACACCATATAGACACCAATCTCATTGAATTATTAGCCACCAAACATGCTGCCCTCTTCTTCTGGTTCAAAAGTGCGCGAATTTCTCTCCTTCCTAATGCTCCAGCAGATTGCAAAGTGGAATTAGTTTTTACACAACAGTAGCCTTTGCCTCTCATCAACAACCATCCCACTCCACTGTCATTGCCAAGAGGCAGTTAGGACGAACCCAGCAGGCTCCCATAACCAACAACAGAAATCCCACACCTGTAGGCTCCGCCTGGTTGCAAGACACATAAAGGGAAGAGAAGTGAAATCATATCAATACTAAAGTGGAAAAGTTGTGTATCACATTATTGTATAACTAACTTCAAAAAATTCAAAATTTGGTTCTTAAATTTACATTACTTTGCAACCAAATCCCTTTTATTTGAAAAGTAAAATAAAAACTACATCTCAAGAGTATGATTACCAAATATGGTAAGAGTTTTAGGTAGGCTACACAATCATAATTACAAAATTTCGTTTTCTTTTCAAAACTGAATTCATTTTCCTTCACTTCTCTTTACTTGCAACCGGACAGAGCCGTACAGAAAAGCCATTCCCCATAATGTTTTCTGTCTCTCTGCCTGGGGCATAGAGAATTGTTCATCTTTCACTAAATCCTCTTCCCTAGTTATAACTTATTGGTCTGCATTGTTATTTTTGTGAAAAATTCTCATTAGAAGATGAATTGCTTGATCCCAATATTGTGAACCCCTGCCCCAACCAAGTCCTTCCTTTGTTCTTTTGATATTGGTAGAAAAATGGAATTTATTTAAAAAGAAAAGTTAAAAGGAGGGTTTCCTTCCCATTTAAAATTTTGAAATGAAAAAAACTATTCTTGTGAATAAGATCTTAGAAAATATTGTGTGGTTGTTAAGATGATATACTGACAAAGCTTATGATGGCTGAAGCTTGCTCTATGGACAAGTCCTCCATGGCAAACTTTCTGGAACAAGTAGAGAAGGACTAAGAATGGAGGCACTATCAGCACTTATCCACTCCTATTTTCCTAAACTCCGCAATTGTTGCAAATTTGTAACTTTCCACTTTACCATTCTTTGATAATAGGGATAGCGCATCACATTTTGTTTGAAAAAAAAAAAAAAATTAGAGAATCTCCTCTTCAGATATCTCTGCTGGGTTGCTAGGACTTACAAATGGACTTTCAAACCCTTCCCATTAAGAAAGGATGACCATATGAAATGTAGAAATATATGGTTGAATTTAATAGATAAAAGGTAATGCAAATTACTCTTCAGATAGAAGAAAGCAACATAAAGAACTTTAATCCATTTGTTGGTAGTATGAGTTCCAAGATAGAGAACTGACTGAAATGGCAGCTCAAGTGGATTCAGAAAATTAGTGATAATCCAGAAAGCTATAAATTCTTTTACAGAAAGCAAATAAATTTCACCCTCTAGCCACCCTGCAAAGAATGAATCATTATTTTATTGCTTACAGGAGGGTAAGCATGTTCTGAAAGTTTCACAAGGAACGAGTCCAAAAATTTATACGGCACTACCAACTTCGAGAAACATTGGCATTGGGAGCATCAGGGTAGGGAACAAAAAGAAGAAAAACATTACCACCAAAATGATGACATCTGGAGCAACTTCCAGAGAGAAATGGGAAATAAAATAGTCTGGTGGAAGAATCATATCCATTTCGAAATATGGATTTATTGACTTCCTTCTACCAAACTTCGGCTAATACAGATAATCATATAGAGAAACCATTTTGTTTTCCTGTCCTTTATTTTTTTTATTTTCGCTTTCTTTTATATTTCCTGATGCCATACTTCTAAATGAGCGAGGAGGAAGTTCTGAGCACATCATTCTGAATTTATTTTTCCACAGGTTTTACCAGCCAGCTATTCAAATACAGAAAAAATGACTGTTTCAAGCTTCTTGCAGGTGGCATGATTGATACCTTACCAACAAGCTCTGCATCTTAGAAAGGAAGAGAACCATTGATCTGTCTTAGTCATTTCTTTCTACAAGAGGATCATAGTCATAATCTTCACCAGCCTTCACAAATCTACCTTTCACACGCTTTCTGGTATCTGCTCTCGCTTTACGAGAAGCATATCTTATTTGTTTCCCAAACCTAGGATCAAGCATGTAAAATCTGTTAAGAGAAATAAAGCCATAAACCACACAAGACTTTTCAAATGAAACATCTTAATATAAGTGTTGAAGAAGCATATCTTATTTGTTTCCCAAACCTATGGATCAAGCATGTAAAATCTGTTAAGAGAATAAAGCCATAAACCACATAAGACTTTTAAAATGAAACATCTTAATATAGGTGTTGAAGTGTCAAACCAAAAATCTTAAGCTAATAGCTGGAGAGACCTGACCAGTATATGAAGGCATCCAAGATCCCAAAGTTTTCTAATGTGTGATAGTTGCCAATACTTTTCCTCATGTGTTGCCCCTCTTTTGGGTGACCGTACACAAATGTATCAATAGCATAGTAGGCTTGATGGTTCTGATAACTATGTTGAAGTGTCTAAGACCACAGCTTAAGCTACTTGCTGGAGAGGCCTAACTGCTATATGGAGGTATCCAATGTCCTAGAGTTTTCCAATGTGAGATAATTCTCAACAATATGCATGTAATAAACATAGATTAGGACTTGGATGTTTCTCGTGGGGGAAAAGAGGAACACGGAGAACATGCTACCACATACATCCAAAAAAAAATTTTGTCTTTTGTTTTCTGAACAAAATCAAATTTTAATTTTGCACATACAAATAATACAGGTTTCAAAGTAAAAATAACAGTGCCGGTATATTGCATGAAGAGTTCATATTGCAGTCTATAACCCAGATTAGGCCCCCCTAAAAAACCTCGACTATTACATGGAAACAACATCTTTAAGTATGTTAGAAATAAGCATTTTTTTTACAAAAACACCACTTTCAGGAAAATCCTAACCACTTTTTTTTTATCACCTATTGCTTCTTTCATAACAGATGGGAAAATTTTTCACTAATTAACAAATAAGAAACTGAAACTTTTCTTTTTCTTCTTTATTATTACTAGTTTAAAGGAAATTGAAGGGGGAAGTAGTGGGAGTGATAGACAAGAGACATTCAAACATTGTAGTCATAAATATTCGCTTCTCTCTGAATTCTGATCTGCAAGATTCAAACTCAACTCTTTCAGAAACCACAGTTGTTTGATCATGATTTAGTTAAAAAGGCATTTTTTTTTTTTTTAGTGATCCATGGTGCTATACAACAGAAAGCATGAAGCTCACTAGTATGTCAATAAATATAAAATGTATTTGAATAATATTAAAGAAGCAAACTACATACATTCGTGTTTTCTTCTTTTCATTGTATCTGAGCTTTGCTTTGTCCCTTGCCTGGGGGCAACTAGTTTCCAAATTTGAATCCCAAGGTGATTCACTTGATAGAAAAACTGGTGATACTCCACAGTCTTGATAATCAGCGATACTACTTTCTCCAATGAGGTTGGAGAATGGAAGTGGCATGCCTGAATGGACTTGTCCAGTAGGAAAATTTAGCCTGATGTTTCTGTAGCAACCAGGATTTAGAAGTACCTGATCTGCTCCAGAGGCAGACCCAGCAGCACAAGAAGATTGAAGAGACATGCAGTCCTGTTGCCCTGATGATGATGCCTGAGGAACGGCAGGGAAAGGAATGTCAGCTGTATAATATGTACAAAATCCAGTCCTATATAAACATAGGGGATTTTCAACTATAAAAATTGTGAATCATAGGAAGCAATGAATAAAGAGATAACACAGAGAGTAAACTAGTACATATACACACAACAATTAAAGCAGAGAAAGCATGATTCAAATGGATGCGCCTGAATTGAATTGAGTAAGTACTTTCACCAAAAATGAAGTTGCATCTACTTGGATGAGTGTTTGAGACTACTGAAATCATGATTAAGGTTGTTCACTCAAGGATCATGCTCGTAAATAATTTTTTTTTATCATTTAGTAAGACTTATAGATTAGGAAAGATTAGGGAGCACCTTATGGAAACTTAACACTGCAAGCAACCTGGAACAAATGATGTAGTCTGTTGCATTCTGTACCCAGTGTATATGTACCACCAAGTCGAATAATTAGGTCTCTACACAATTTTACACTCAATCTCATATTCAGGGGAAACTTGGAAATCATTGTAGTAGACAGTGTGATGATAATGAAGATACTCTAGACTATCTGACCTGGGCAGTGTGCATAAATTATGTGTTTAATTACAGTGACTACATAAAGTCATGGAGGCAGTCAGCATAAGCCTAATCCAACGGAAGCTTTTGTAAATCCAATTCATCTCAAATCAGAGTACATGAAAATAAAATTCAATCAGTAGAGTACTTGAATTAAAATCCTAATATGTTAAGGTCAAGTTCCACCCCACAGACTATAAGAGCTTTGATATGGACGTAGACTGTTTTCTACAAACCCATAAAATATTTAAGAAGTAAAAATATAATTTTAATACAATTGTCACAATATGCCATTCACAAGACAAGTGCCAATTCACCAGAAAGGTATTAGATGACAAGTGAAGCGGATGTTGTAAAATCCATAAAAGTAACTACACCGGAGGTTAAGTGCACTTTCAATGATATGATTAATGAAAGAGCACAAATCCTCAATGGTGCGGAAAAAACAAGTGAAAAAGAGCAGTGTGAAGGTGCTTGTAAGATTTAATTTAACGAATATCCAGAATAAGATGCACCAGAAAATTGAAGATCCATCTTGGAGGTATTTTTTTTAACTTTTCTTTTCAGGATTTTCCTACTTCTGTTAGGCAACGTGTTTTGGAAGATAAGCTTGGCTGAGGAGCCATGCATGGTATATGACTTCCTATGGTTTTTTTTGGTAGAGACTTTTTATGGGTTTGATTGATCTATTTTGTTATGGTTTAGGTGAGAAGGTATACACCCCCTCCCCCCTTTTGTTTATTACTTTCTCATTTAATAAAATTGTTAAAATTGTTCAAGGCACATAATTCCAAGGTTTAAAGAAAAAGGTCAGCAACAAAATTCAAGATCAGAGAGGGAAAATCGTTGAAGGTGCAATTGAAGGGAAAAAAATGACTGAAATCATTTAAAGTGGACAAACAAAAATAATAAGCCATAAATGCATTGAAATTCAGAAAGGAACCTCTATAGTATTCTCATTGGGACCATTAGAATCAGCAACTGAGAAGTTCTTGTCCATAAATAAGGAATCAATAGGCACATCATCGAGAACAATATTGGGATGACTTTGTGAGCACCCAAAAATCTCATCGCTGTTCTCAAAATTTAACCCAATATCATCCATGTTGAAACCATCACAGAGATCGCCACCATCAGAAACTCCAACGTCCTTCAATGGAGAACAACCCTGGTACACATGGAATAATAAATAGAATAAATAGAATCACACAATTTGAGAACAAAGATAAGGGGCAAATAGAAGAAATCACCTTTGAAAGGTTTGGATTCTCAGGATATGATAGTGGTTTATCTCCACTGCAATGCACTGAATTCACATCAGGAGGAACCACTGAAGATGTACCCGTCCAAGTTTCAGAAGAAACACAAGTCTCCAACCCATTCAGCTTAGTTGTAACCACTGAAGATGGACCCGTCCAAGTTTCAGAAGAAACACAAGGCTCCAACTCATTCAACTTGGTTGTTACCATCAAATCATGTTGTTCTTGTTGTCCAGATTCCCAACCATTCATAGCCATCATTCCTTGATGTGCCCACCTGGCATTTAATTCCTTGGATGGCTCTGTAATAGCAGGACATCCTGAGTAATAACTTAGGGTTTTCCTCCGATGTCCAGGATCCAAACAGCAATTCCCACTAGCGCTGCAATTCTCACACAGAGACAATTTATCTTCAATGCAACGAACAACCGCAGGCTCTGAATGGCAATTATCGCAAATGAGTGAACGAAGATGCCTCTGTGAAAGTGCATTAGCTGAATGCACAAACCCATCACAACTCAAACAAAGCTTAGCAGAATCTGATTTACAGTAAACGATAGCCCTCGCAGCTCCACAGAAATCACATAAAGGTTTCATTTATTTATTCACTGAAACTAATCTAACTTCGCAAAAATTTAACTTACTAAAATCAAAATTTGCAGATGATATTGAACTGAAAACCACTCCCGAACCACAAACAGTAATCATTATTTTCCATTATTAATCAACCATGAACGTCCAAACCAATTTTCTCAAATCTAAACACAGCGAAATCCTTAACATCTATAATAATCTCAATGAACTCGAAAAAATCGAAACCCTAGCTATCATACTGGATCGAAAACAGTGAAAGAAACGATAATACACATCTTCGATCAGTTTCAAAAAGAGTTCAGATTTGAAAATTTCATGAAAGAAAAGAAAAAATCAATTCCTACGAGCTCTGCTATGTAATGGTGCTACACTGGAGACTCGATTTTTAATTAGTTTCAGTAAAAAAAAATAGAAAATAACTGCTTACGTGGAAAAATGATGGCTTTGGAAAAAGCCACGTAGATCAGAAAATCGATCTCGTAACGTCACGGTTCCGGCGTTTTACTCGCTCCCTCAAAAGAGATGCCGGATAATTTCTCTGGTTTAGAATAGATGCACGTGTTTTACCAAAATAAAGAATAAATGCACGTGTCTAAATAGCACGTGCTTGATTCTTGAATTTACCGGTATAAGACACTTTCGGACTTTTATCTACATTGGGAGAGACTGGAACGGGTCTTCGGCTTCTTGAATTTACCACGTGCTGGAATTTACCGAAAGTCAAAAATATCAGTATCGATATCAAAGTTGATAAGGTTTCTTAATTGAAGCGTTAACGGTCTGGTTTCAAATATTGGTACGGTATTGACTCCGGTATCGCTGGAATGGTTCTTCAGAAAGAATCTACATTACAATGAGTGATAAAAATATCAATATTGGGATCTTGGTGTGGTCCTATTACTGAAGGTACAGTACTAAGATCAAACTTGTCTTGGATACCAAAAACCATCCTGATTGACACATTTTCTTGTAGGTCAAGCTTAGTTGGGCTTGTGAATGATGAGGACGGTCAAGCGATCATTGGGCTAAACTCATGCATCAGGAATGATGCATTTATTAAACGTGTCAAGCTGGGTTTAGATTTTAATTGGTCAGCCTCGGTTAGGCTTACCGATGTGGACCTGAAATTGACACCCCTACCAATACATATCATTGGTACTGATAAACAGGTGCTCGATGTTGAATTTTTAGCACATTTTATCACTAAACCAATATCGTTCGATATATATTGATATCGTATAGGTTCTAGAACTAGTTGATTCCATAAACAAAAATCCTACCAACAATTGAATAAATTTTTATTTAAAATAAGGGTAAAACCATCGACAAGACACAATATGGCTGACACGTTTGGGTATCTGAAATTGGAGGCCAATATAGATATTGATACCAATATTTAAAATGATGAATGGTGTAAAAATACAATCCTAAAAACGATGCAGAAGATAATGGAAAAATAAGAACAAACATTGCACGCAGGTTCACGAGATTCGACAAGATTGCCTACGTCATTGATGAAATGAGATTTTGCTTCACTATCAACGGAGAATAAGGTTACAGCGTTCGTCCTCACACCTCTCAGAATTGCTTATAGAGAAAGTAACTCTCACTATGTCGTTCTGTCAAAGGGGCCTACACCAGTACTCCCTGGGTTAAACTATGGCGGAATATAAAACATCGTACACCAACAAAATGGCTCATATGATGATGCCTCACTATTGAGCCCACATCACAATGTCAATGGCCCACCAATGCCTATTGCCTCTCATTCTCACCCTTGTATTTTAAGGGAGAGAGTTCTCTAAGCACATAGCTTGGAAATGGCTCTTATATCGATTTGTATATGGCAGTTAGATAAAGCCTAAATTTTATAGACAACTAAACCTCAAGGTCCCGTAAGGTTTTAATCCAATAGGAAAATTTCAATTGCCATAATTGTTTATGTATCTTTATCGTTCTCCTCAAAATCATTTTTTTTTTTTTTCTTTTCTATTCATTTCTTCACAACCAAACATAGCCTAGTGAGTTATACAGAGAGAAACCCAAGAATATGAAAGACTACAACAGATGCTGTTCAAGCTTCCTTCCCCTCTTTCTTTCACTTGTCAAAGCTCCATGAACTCTCGACAACTCTTTTTTCCCATTTATCATCATCCTCGTCATTGGTACTTTCTTCTCTATTTTCAAGTTAGGAAGCTCTGATATGACATTTCTTGATGAATTTATCAGTGAAGTCAACATACTTGGACCAAAGATGTCGGAGCTGTGGAAAGGCTATCTCAAGCCAAGGCTTTGCTCGGCCATTAAAGTGGATGACACCAGCGCTCTCAGCATCAGCAATGCTTGTGTTCTCTTGGTACCCAAGTCCCAACATGTGCCAAAATGGATCTATAATATGAACATGATCATGAAAGGCTATTAACCCAGGGGGTAAAGTTCCCAGTTGCCAAAGACTCAAGTCTGATTTCAAGTTCTGCAAGAGAAAATTGAACACAACCAAGTAAGAAACACTCACCAATTGGGTCTTATATCTTAAACGGAATCAATAACACTAATGACAGTTATAGAATTATACCTTTTGAAGCCAGTAATGGTAGTTGTGACTGATATTTGTCTTCCTCCAAGCTTCTAGATCAAAGATGTTCATGCCATATGCCCATGCACATTCATTTGGATCGAAATTCTCTGCTATTAAAGGTTGGGAGAAGTTCAAGTAGCTCTTCAATCTCTTAGTCATGACGAACTTGTCATCACCACGGCATGTTTGCACTGCTCCATTCACTTTGCCTCTCATATCAATGTCCCATAGAGGCGATAGATCAGTTTGAATCACAATATCATCGTCAAGGAAGACCACCTTATTAAGACTCGGAAATAGCTGCAAAATTAATGCCAACACATTTTAACAGAGACATTTATACAAACACATAACGAGCACTAACAAAAAGTTCAAAAACACAGATATCAACCTCAGGCAAATGTATACGTATGTGATTCATGAGCGAAGTATACTTGGGACTAAGAGCTTGCAGCTTCGACGCAATGATATAAGGCTTCTCTGTGTTATTTGCGACAATTGCAGAGGATCCTCCTCTGAACTGTGACCGGGCTTTCTGATCCTTCTCCATCGCCTCCAGAACTGGAACCTTGCCCTTTGTGAACCAATCGAAATGGTGTAGACCCTTAACCTCAATAATGGCAGGTGTCAATGGGTGGAGGGAGAACCATGCGTGCATGGAGTTGTAGGTCTTACGGTCGGTAATGATGTGAAGCACAACCTTCTCGGGGCGTAGTGAGTTGCGAACCAGAGAGGCTGCGACGACAGACGATGCCAAGACATTGTCGGAGGCGAAGACGAAGTGGAAGAATGAGTTGTCTACAAGGTAAGGTACGGATTCTGGGGCCGGTAGTTGTAGCCGTGCGCCGGCGTTGGTCGAGTGCTCGTTAGCTAGCCTCAGGGACAGGCAGTGAAGCTGCTTTGGTATGCTACTCGATGCCACGTGTCGGTATAAGTATTCTTGGATCTTGGCTGTTCGAGTCTTTTGTTCCAGTAGAGACACCTGCATGGTAGAAACAGATCTGAGGGTTCAGAATTACTCGATCTTACCCACCTAAACTCCCTTGATAGTTGATACCATATCATTCTAATTATCTGATCCGGATCCAACCCTCTTCACTTAATTACACATGATCTAACCATCTGAGAGGAAAGAGTATTTTGGATAGGGGTGTAATTAAGTTAATGATGGTATTCTTTTTTCTTTTTCTTTTTTTTTTTTTTTTTTTTTTTTTTTTTTTTAAGGGGGGGAAATGATAAAAGTCGAGAGACTTGAACTCGAAATCTCCTGATGAAAATGAACGTGGGTTTTTATCTACCACAATTTATCAATTACCTAGTGTAATTGTTGTTAATGATGACATTCATTCTTCCAACGATGAAAAAATTATGAAGAAGTAAATGATTAAGTTTTCCATTCACTTACGAGAATGAAAAACTCTTTGGCCACTTGAGATGTAAACATATGATTAAGGGTGTTAGTTTTGAATCAAAATCGAAAATTGAATATGATTTAAAATTAGAAAAGTGAATTAAAATATATTTAATTTGATATTGATTTTAGACCAAAAATCATCTATTTGAATCGAAGTAAATTGTATAAAACTTCCACCAAAAAATTAAATAAATAAATTGTATAAAACAAATACAACTTAAAATCATTCTAAACCCTAAAATCATTGGTCTTGGTTGAGTTATGTAAAAAAAAAGAGGAGTAAAAAGATACCAGATTTGACATTATTATGGGATTGTCGCAAGGCTGTAAATTCCTTCCTAGTTGTATATGTTTTAGTAGATTATTTTTATTTAAACTGAATTATTAATACCATTTAGAAGTGGGTTTAATTTTGATTTATACTTGTCATAACCTAAACTGAATCGAAATCAAATCGAATTAATTTTTTTTCATGGATTCTTCACATGTCCTTGCTTAGAATATCTATGTAATCACTCCCACTAAATTGGAATAAAGTTTCAAATGTTATTGTTGTTGTTGTTGTTTCCTTTGCACAATATCTTGGGAGGGGTGAATTTAGAGGAAAATGGATCACCTGCTTGTACGATCACAAGTCAGCATCTAATATATGCCTTTTTTGTTTTCAAATATATCTTTTTCTTATTTTTATAATAATAAAAATAAGGACAAGTGTTCGATACTGACTCCTAGAGCTAAGACACTAAGTGATCGCACATGCAACGGATCATATCTCAATTTGGAGTCGTTGTCAAGTCTTAACCGACTAAGGATTACACTTCCCAGCCGCTACTTTGTCGTGAGCATGGGCCGCATGGCCTGGAGACAAGTAATTAAACTACCTGAAAAAGGAATTTAAATTGCAAGATGTTACTCACCATAGCCTTCAGCTTCACCGCGAACGTCTTCACATCAGATTGATTGCTCTTCATCTCTGCTACGAACTCCTCTAATGACTGCGGAACATCTGATCTTCCTTGTATATCCTCTTCCTCGCCCCTCTCTTCTAAGATTCGATACATCTCTTCCGGTACCTTCTGTAACAAACATGATTCTTGATCGATAAAATCGAACAAATTAAGATCCAATAATATTTAATTTCAAAATTTTTCTTCTTAGAGATTTTACCATTGACTCAGGTCTCCTTCTCCAAATCCTCTTCCCCACGCACCCTACATCATTGCCAGATATGTTATTGAAACCCCAGAAGAAGAACAGCAAGATTAGATTTTTTTTTTTTTTTTCTTTTTCAAATGGGTTTGGCGACTCTGAAAACAGAGTAAAGGAGGATTAAATAATACCTATGGTGGAGCATTTGTTTTCGCCGTCGATAGTATCCACTGCCGTCGAAACGAACACAAATCGAAGTAAGAAAGTCAAGAACAAAAGCGAATAGAAGATCATTCGATACGAAACCCTTCTAGATCCGACCTTCACTTTGATAAAATCTCTCACCCCTTTTCCGGGAAAGACAGTTACATGGCGCAAGCTGGGCGATATATGAAGCTGCATTTTTGAGAAACAGAATGGAAGAAGGAGAAGAAACAAAACCTGGGAAACGTAACTAAACCCAGTACTGAAAGGTTTGTTCTTCCTGTCTCTCTGTTTCTGATTGTCTCATATGAAGATGTTCAGTAAAGAACTCAATTGAATTGCAGAAACTGAATCACAGAAAGATACCGTAAAAGGAAGAATGTAGCAATCCTTCACCTAACCTTGCTTAACATTTAGGCTAAAAAATTTTCAAACTTCGCTAGCTGGGCTCAATTTGTTTTCAGAGGAAGAAGGGTTGTTCAAGAGAAAAGGACTTGGGACTTAAGAGGGTGACAGCTTATATAGTTTTGGCTTAGTTTTGAAGTAGATATCCTGAGTTTATATTATTTGTTTAAGGATTTGAGAAGGTATATTGTTTGGTATTGCTTCGCTTTGCCTCCAAATGAAGTTTAGAGAAGAGAGCGGAGGTTTGAAAATTTTGTTTCTGAGTTTGACGGAACAGCGTCGGAAAACGACGTCTCTGAGGTCTCAGCTCTTAACAACGAGAGCTTCCGCTACAAAATAACGATGGCCGATGCAGGAGGGGGTTGGTATGGACCGTAGAGAGCATCCAGAGAAGTGTACAAAGGAGTGAAATTGCAGGAAGCTCTTTAACGAATCGACGAAGACCAAACCAAATTCGTTCAATTGGACGGTCAATGAAGGCAGGTAGGGTGTCAATGTTCAGTCCGAACCGGTTGGATCGATTTAAATCAATAAATTCAACTCGAATTGATTTCTTTATGCATACATGTAAAAGTGGAGTCCGACCGGACCGAACTCAATAGTAGCTCAATTGCAAACCGATAAGAATGGGCCGGTATCAACCATAATCTGCCTTAACCCGAGATATATTGGATATGGATCAGTCGATTCAAATCCACCAAATTAAGATCTGCCTTTGATAACTCGGTATTTTGACGATCCAATCCTGATTTTTGAATCATTGAGTATAGGTTTTTGTGGATTAAGAGGCTCTCTCTTCAATATGGTTGCAAGAAACTCAATCCATTGTATAGTGCCAAGAGAAAAAGAAGGAAAAGAAAAACACTTCTATTCCGGAGAGTATTCTCTTACAGAAGTGTTCATTTTCGATTCCATGTACTAGTGGAATAGAAACAATGTTTGATAAAACTATTCCATAAATGTAATTAGAGCAGGAAAAGAACAGAAGCAACGTTTGGCAAACAACTAAGTGTTTTTAAAATTAAGTGAATCATGGAAAAAATGGTCATGGTGGCAAAAAAAGTTGGATAGGATTGGTGTCTTGCCGATAGATATCATTCCTCCAACATTCAATAAAGAGACCATGAAACTCAGGATGAAATTTAAATCTAGAAACACTTACGGATGTACAAATGACTGAATACATGGATGAAATTTAAATCTTGAAATAACTATTATGCATGTACAAATGACTGAATAAAACTCTTCCAAACAAGTTCAGTCAATCTGAAAATTTTAGGGGAACACTATATCAGAGGGTCGGTGAGTCCGATCAACAACTCTCATATTAACGGGTAAACAAATCAAATTTAATTTCTGAAATTGCATCTAGTGATAGAAGGGAACCAGTTTTGCAACTCAAGTAGGTTCTCACAGGGCACATAAGGTTTTGCCCCAAACTTCACAGGTTAGGTCACCCTAAGGATAGGTATCAACGCCCTAGTGTGGCAGAGATGGGTGGTGGTGCTTCTTGTGAGCTTGGTTGCTCTCTCTATTCCTAATTTACCAAATTTCCTCTCATTTGTGTTGCTGGCTCTGTTCCACCGGATGGTATTCAAGGACCAAAGGGGTAACGAAGGAATGGTTTTGGATGCCATGTCCCTAATTGGTTCACTTTGGCAGACTGAAGGTGAAGTACAGATTTATGCAAAGACCCAACTGAACCAAATTGCTCAGCAAGCCACACTCTAGGTTTGCTATGGATGACATTAGATTTGAGGGAGGGAGAGGAAGAGGGTGAGCGAGAGGCCGCTGGGAGGGGGAACAAGTTGAAAAAATGGGGCATTTCTGGCACCAAGGGTTTCAGTTCCCAGAGAGAGAGAGAGAGAGAGAGAGAATGCACAAGGGAAGGAGTTCGTACTTGCTATGCATTGCTTGCAGTGAAAAAGACGACCGTGGAAGACCTAAGTTTCAGCAAGGAAGGGTTGAGCATGAGAGGAGAAGATTTGTAGAAAAAATTGATAGGAAAAGGGAGCAGCGGGAGAAGAAATAGAGAGACAGCTAGGGAGGAAGAAACTCACCGGGATCTTATTTGTGCGATGGGGACGAAGCTGACAGGGTACGGATTCTTGAGAGGGAGGAAGTCACTTGTGTTTTGAGGGTGAGGGCGTTGGGCGTTTTGATCGGGAATACAAAAAGAATAACATGCTCCTTGTGCCTTCAAGTTGAAAAAAAAAAACAAACAAAACACCTTTTTGGTGTTCTTGCATTCTATTTCAAACTTACTCTTTTTCATTGGTTCATTCCGTGGGAATACAAAAATGAACCGAACGTGCCAAACACATTTTTGTTCTATTTGCATTCCCGCAGAATAGAAGAACATCATAAACATTCTCTTAGGTGCCGTTTGATAACACTTCCTATTCCTGGAGAGTGTTCTTTTACAGAAGTGTTCTTTTTCGATTCCATGCTGTGAAGACACTCTGGGGGAATAGAAACAGGGTTTGGTAAAACTATTTCAGAAATGGCTTTAGAACAGGAAAAGAACAGAAACAGCGTTTGACAAACACTTCTATTCCTGGAGAGTACAATAATGAAAATTCACTTTTGAACAATGAAATCAATAATTACAAACATGCTATTGTGGTCAAATTTAACTTAAATAAGGAAATAATTTGTTTATGAAATTATCTTTTAAAATACTATTACTTAAAGGAAATAATAAAATATAAACATAAAGAGTTTCCACATTTATCTTAATAAGAAAACAAAAGTCTACTATTCAAGTTTCTAGGAATTACAAAATAAAAATCATAGCTGCAAATAGGTGTCTTGAAATTTTATTACATAAACAATCAAATCAGGGGGTAACCCTTATTACATAAACAGTATACCTTGATGTGTACATCCCAAACACTGTCATCTTCAACTGTACAGGTCCTCGTCACGGAATTCCAACCAAAACCTGTAGTATCCAGTAGTCTCTTGAAAGCGCTGTAATCGGATCGCATTTTATTCATCTTATTCCTTAATTGAACCATCGTAAATGACCGATTAAATTTTTCCTCAAGCCCCTTCTTGATATTGTTCCACCCACCTTTATTGAAAGTGCTAGAACTCTTATGACCAACTTTCACTTGTTCAACCATTAATTTCAAGAGATAATCTTGTTCGCTTTGAGTCCATTTTGCTGCCTCGTTATTAGCTCTCGAAATGGATGCCATTACTCTAAAATTAGAAACACATCTCATTATAGCCTTAAAAAAGAAATACATGTCTTTTGGCAAGGTATTTGTTTACATCATGCTCAAGAACTTCATTTGCAGTAACGAACAAGAGGTGATTAATTTGTGTGTATTATGTGATTAATTGCTCTTATTTTCTTATTATTTTGAACATCGTTTTAGGGTTGTGTTGAGTAAACATCTACATAAGAGTCATTTCTCTGTTCTTACGAAAAAAGAAAAAATAATCATTTTTTATTTCAATAGGGGTGGACCAAGGATTTAGGGGACGGTATTGATATCATTATCGGTCTTTGCATATATCAATTCGGAATAGATTGAATCGGTAAGTATCGGTCTATTTTGCCCCTACTTTTTATAAAAAGTACTAATTTTTAATTATTTTACCCATAAAATAAAATTATTCAGATCGATCAGGGATCAGGGATCGATCTCAATCGATACCACCGATCCCAGACTGATTCTTGAAACCATGGGATGAACTGATCATTTCGTTTCCCATGTGTTTGAGCTCAAAATTATTGGCTGCCAACCATTAGGGCTCTTCCTTGTAGGGGAGAGCATCTGGTTCTTTTTCCAATCCGGCTCCTCTCCTTTTATTCAATCGCCCTATGTCTTGGCAGGTCTACCTGAGCGTTTAACACATGTACATAAATCATCCAACGGCTGTCATCCTTTTCTCGGAAAAAATCACCCATCTTCGCTGCTAACCCATACCCGATGCTTCTCTTTACCCATCCAATCCTTCTTTCTTACGAACCTTCTCGCTTTGCTTCTGCTTTCTGAGGTTTCTCTTTCTCTATCTATCTCCCTATTTCTTCTTTTGTTTCTGTGTGTTTGGTTTGGTTTGGTTTAGGAAAATGGCGATTGGTATGGGGGTTATTGTGATCTAATGTTTGTGCTTGATTCCGGGAAGAGAATGTTCAGGAGTTTATTTTGGAGGGTTAGAGCAGAGATTCGAAGGCAAGTGAAGGGAAGATCGAAGGAGAGGCTTAGCTTCCACTAGGACCCTTTCAGCGACGCAATCAACTTCGATAATGGCGATTCCGACTTTTTCTGTTAAAATTTAAAGCAACCACAGCAAGGGCATTAGGTTCACATTCCTCTATTTTCTTTTTTCTTCTTCTTCTTCTTTCTTCTTTTTTTTTTTTAGGTAATCAGAACAGTAGTAAATTTCTATCGAATCTCTGCTCTAACCCTCCAAAATCACTTATGCTCAAAGCTAACACAATAAAATCACTTATGCTCAAAGATTTTATTTGCTGAAAGTAGCTAACACAATAAAATCACTTATGCTCAAAGATTTCATTTGCAGGGAAGCGGCGAAGGAGAGAGAGGGCATCGGCGACTTACCTGCGACCGAGAGAGAGAGAGAGAGAGGGAAGCGGCGAAGGAGAGAGAGGGCAGCGGCGACCGAGAGAGAGGGCAGCGGCGAAGGAGAGAGAGGGCAGCGGTGACCGAGAGAGAGGGCAGCGGCGACCGAGAGAGAGGGCAGCGGCGACCGAGAGAGAGGGCAGCGGCGAAGGAGAGAGAGGGCAGCGGCGATCGAGAGAGTGAAAACCTGCAATAGGTTTTCCTTAGGACATTAGAAAAGGGATTGGGGGTTTTTAATCGTGAGATGGAGAAAAGGGATTGGGGGTTTTGAATAATTGTGTTCTTTTAAGTTTCTAAAAGAATAGAAAAGCAACTTTTTGGTACTCTTGCAATGTATTCTTTACTCATTCTTTTTTATTGGTTCATTCCGGGGGAATACAAAAATGAACCGGACGTGCCAAACATATTTCTGTTCTATTTGCATTCCCGCAGAATAGAAGAACACCAGAAACATTCTCCCAGAGTGTTATCAAACGGCACCTTAGAGTATTATCAAACAGCACCTTAGGGTCGTTTGATTTTGTTTCTTCTGTTTCTGCGTCTACAACAATAGAAATGGTTTTTTTCGTTTCTGTGCTAAGAAATGATTTTTGAAATTGGAAAAAGGTGTTTGATTTTTATGTTTCTCGAAACGTTCTCATCAGTATAGTCAGGTCCAAGACACAAGTGAAAGCACGACGTTGTAGGTATATAACTCACAAGTAAAGGCATGGGGTTGGAGTTGCAGGTATGCTTCGTGGGGATGAGCTTCAAAAGGATGAAGGCAATTCAAAACTGTGAGCTCCATACAACCAAGTTGGAATTGCCACATCTGGATGGCGAGAAGTTTAGACAATGGGTTGGGATAGGTCGAATAAAGTATCAGATTTTTCACAATTTTTGTCCCTACTAGTTTCTAGAAATAGAAAAACAAGTTTGACTTGTTTCTCTATTCCTGTTTCTAGACACAGAAATAGGTATAAATTTTTATTTCTGTTTCCAAAAACAAGTGAAATGAAACAAAAAAATCAAACGGTTTCGGGGGTATTTTCTTGTTTCTGAACATAAAAAAACAAAAAAACACATTTGAAGAAACAAAATCAAACGGGCCCTTAGTGCTATAGGACTAAGAGAACCCAACCTACCCTTGGATTTGAGCTGTTTGGTGGATTAATGTGGTTGGTTGAAGACTCTCGACTGATGGATAGACTTTGTATCGCATGTCTTAGGGTTCTTAATCTTTGAATCTGTGCTACACGATGTAACACGATACAATGGACCCCGATCCTCTTTTCACCGAAAATAGTAAAACAATCATAATGGCTCAATCATAGTGATAGTCCAGAATGGGATTTGGTGCCCACTGCCATAGGACCCGTAGGGTTGGGGGGGGCTATGGAGAGGAGACAGTTGCAAGCTGCCATCAATGGGGGTAGGAATCGATCACTCAGACCTCCCTATGCTTACACCAAACCCAATGGATGGCAGCCGATCATTGTGTTGCAAGCCCCTCTCCCCATCTTCCCCCCTTATATTTTCAGTTGTTAAACTGTCTTGCATATTTTTAGACTTTTTAACTATTGTTTGACATTTTGTCATGTGATAAACATTATATATATGGCGAGTCACCAAAATTGAGTTGCCCAACAAAGTGCCAAGTCTAAATCATAAACTACCTATTGCGCTTAATTAGCCCGGCACAGTTGTTGTGGTGCTACCACCTTTCGTAGCAAATGATATAAGTATTGCGTACTTCTGTGCATGGATACATAGCTAATGAAGTGATCACCCTACCCGCTTATTGTATTCCTTAAACCACGTTCCTATTGGACCCCATATTGGCACAAGGGCCATGCCACTAAGTATCATTCTTTTTCAAAAAAAAAAAAAAAAAATACAAAATATCCAGAAAATCGCTAACCTAAGATATTTTAAGTGGGCTCATATCATAGGACATAGGGGTGAAACAAGAACGGGATGGAACAGAATTTTTGAAATCTCAATCCAACATTGAATCCTCTTACTTTAGCGAAGCCTAGTCTAACTCTGATTTTCCCTGAACGAGCTTGGCTGGGCAGGGTTGGCCCTGAAGCCAAAATCCTAGAATGGTTGATGAAGGAAGAAAAAAGAGGGAAGATGTCCTTAAAAACTCCACTTTGATCATTTAAAATTAATGTTTCTCTTGAATACAGTCTAGAGATTTTGGAACATTTCTTATTTCATTATCATAATTTGCTTAAATTATTGTAGTTTTTGGGTTTTGTGTTTTGTGTTTTGAGAACGATGAATTTTCTCTGTGAATATAAAGTTTGTTGGCAGGAACTCAATCATACAATGAAAAGGGTCGGACTAGGTCTCTTGCATTTGAAATTATTGTACAAAAATTAATTTCGAATTTGATGAATATACATATCCAACAAAGTTATGTTCCTTCTCAAACTTGAGCTCGAGCTCAGATGATCTTCAAAAATAACAATTGTTGCCATGGATCCTTTTGTTTACATATTACAATACCTTCATGTCATTCTGTTATTTAGTTGTGCGTGCATGTTTGATTGAATTAGGTACTTTTTTTTTTTTGGGGTAGGAAAATAAGGTCAATTTTGAAATGGTTATTTCATGAAATGGATCAATTTCTCCTTATGCAAAAGTTGTGGTTTTAATAGTTGCGATTACACCTTGCACACTTTTTTTTTTTATTACCAATAAAAAAATTATTTTTTTAAACGTCAAGGGTTGATTACTGGATAACTCCTCTCAAGTGCATCGGTATTTGGTTTGCACCAATCTACTTGCTTTCTAAGAAGTGTGATCATAGGCTGTTGTTGGCTCTTTTGGAGGTAAATTCTAGGCTCTTGTGTGGGTCTAATTTATGATGTAATGGTCAATAGGCCCTTGAACTTAAACCCCCTTCCCCCAACCCCCCCCCCTTTCCTTAAAAAAAAAGTGATCATTTTGGACCAATGAATTGTTCAGTGTGGATATAATTAAAGTGAGGAGTGATGAGTGATGACTATCTGAATTCACATCTTTAGATTATCTTACTATATATTAGAATAAACAAATATAGATTCAATTCGATTCATTCCTTTGAGTTTTCGATTTGTGCTTTGAGAGTGTGAGTGCCCTCTATTCATGGTTTTAAGTATCGGTGCGTATCGTGCCATATCGGTAGGCATCGGCATGATACATACCGATACGTATCATGAAAATTTTAAAACCCTTATGTATCGATACGTATCCTACGATATACACCGATACTCACCGATACGTACCGATACTTTATGAAAAATTCAAAATTAAAGTGAAATATATGTTTCAGTATGTATCGATACGTATCGGTGCGTATCGGTATGTATCGACCGATACACACCAATACGATCATAAAATAGCCAAAATGGGTAATTTTTTATAAAAACATAATTTTTTGAGGTGTTTTTGTTCCAAAGTTACTGCCAACCATTTTTCTCTCTAACTAAAGTGGAAATCAAGGTTGAGAACAAGGATTTTACATTTATGGGACAATTATAAACCTTGGATTCTTCGTGCGATACTCTCAATTTACTGTTTATGCATTATACATGTTATATATAACTTTTTTTAACTATTTTTTTATGTAAATGTGTATAAAAAGTGTTTCCCATCCATTTATGTACGTATCTTTAGCGTATCTCCGATACGATACGATACCCTCCGATACGTATCTTAATTTTGACCGATCGATACGATGACCGATACCAATACTTTAATCCTTGCCTCTATTGTTTGGGTTCAGATAATGCGGGTTATATTTTCCTTTTGTATTCTTTCCTCTTTCATTAAAAATATTTCAGGGGCTTCTTCCGTCCCAGTAATAATCAGTTAAAAATTTAATAATAAAAATTTTTGATCCGATTACCGCGGATTCTACTCCGTTTCTAGCCGATCCCGAGTCCCCGACCCCCCGACCCCGACTCCGACTGATTTTCGATTCGCGATTTCGTTTTTCGGGAAACCGTGTTTACATCTCCCTCACCAAGCGAGAAAGGAGAGGCCGGCGGTCCTCCGCTGCTAAAACGCAGAAGCGATTTATGTAGAAATTTTCATTATTTGAAGTAAATACTCTCTGTGATCCGAAGCAGTGATAGTAGCCACCGACTTCAATGACGAGCATCTGCACTCTCGATGTCGAGTTCGCCGATAAAATCGATACGCTTCTTCAACCTCCATCTCCTCACGAAGTGAAGGTAGTCTCCTTCCCCCCCCCCTCTCGCTCTCTCTCTCTCTCTCTCGCTTTCGGTTTTCTTTCTATGTTTCTTCACATCAAGTTCGTGAAATTCCATTAATGCTGATAGCGAAACTGCTTTTCCTAGTTATTCTTCACGCTTCATTTGGAATTAAATGTGAACAATTTGTTTTAATTCATACCTATTCGATTCTTATTATTCATCCTCCTCATCCGCTTTGAGAGCAGATTGTTTAGTTATTTCAGTTCGTTTTCCAGAAAGATCACTCGGTTTAATTGTTTTGTAATCTTCGGAGTGTGCAGGACTATTTCGACAAGCTTATAAAAACCAGGCAATGCCGAGGTATCAACATAAAGCAAGATGGAAAGTACGGGAAGGGTATGCATCTTTTAATTGTTTCCTAATATTTGGATTGTGCAGAACTGTTGTTTTGGGTTGTCCTGAGAAAAAATCATTTGGAACTTTTTTGGGCGTTTCTTGTAATCTGCTTTTTGTTCGTTGATGAATTTTAACGAACAGTTTGTGTGTCATTATCTTTTCAATTCTTTTCCTTATAACGGAATCTGTATGAGTTTTTCACATTGTATGTGTACTTGTTGTACTACTTGGCTTCGTGCGAAGTTTGTTGGGTGTAGTCACTTTCGGCGCATTATAAGAAAGCAAATTGGAAGAGCTGTGATCCATGTTATTGTACACAGCTGGTCTTTTATCATAGGGCTACATGGCATGATATGTTCTTTTTCATCCGGTGAGGTGCAGGAGTCTATGCGGTAACAGAATTTGCAGAAGATGATCTTGTTTTGAAAGATCAAATGCTTGTTGGTGCTCAGCACAGTTCTAATAAGGTCTAATCTGAACTTTGTTTATCTCTAATAAAGCCCATTTCTTCCAATGTATTTTTTGGAAGGCTTAAAGGTTGGAATTTTTCCTTCTCAACTTTGCAGGTTGACTGTTTGGTATGTAGCTATTGTTTCCGTTTTATTGGTTCAATAGAACTTCAAATTGGGAGGAAACTCTATCTGCAAGACTTGGGTTTATCTGCGAGCAAGGAATGTGTGGAAATGCATCAACACACTTCAAAAGGGTGTTATCCAGATGATTCATTGGATGGAGAAGAGAATTCTCTTATGGTAGATCATGAAAATTCTGAATCTTGCACTTCAAGTGATCAAGATGATAAAGTTCCTCGCCCTAAAGAGGTTATCACGGCATTAATGAATGGTGACTTGGTTTTGCCTCACTCTGACCAGTTCTCCTTACCTTCGGTTGTTCCCTGTCCTGGTGGATGTGGAGAAGCAAACTACTGCAGGTTAGGAAAACTAGTTTTTTCACAACAGTTTAGTGTAATAATCTCTATTTAGCTCATGCTGTTATTTAGACAAAGGTTTTTGTTAATGCTCTGTTTGTTTTCATGTACAAAGGTGGAAAAGTATAATTCTCTTATAAAAAATGATTTTCCGCTGTTTGTTTTGAAGTAGAATACAAAAAATGACCTTTGAAAAAATAAGAAAAAATTTACATGGAATAAAAATTACCATGTATTTACCAGGGCTTAAAGAACATACCATTACAGATAACCCACTTCGACACTGTAATCACTATTCATGAGGTGTGGAACATGGAAAAAGATCCAATTAATCTCTAGTCTCTACAGTCAAAGATCTTTTTTTTTCCCATTTCTTTTTTGTTATTCTGTAATTATGTGTGCTTGCATGCTTGAAGACACTTGTAAATAAATTAGAACACATAGAGCATTGCTTGTATGACTGTCTACAGGCCATACCATTGAATGCACCTGTTTCCAATTTGTAGAATGAGCCATTGAAGAAAGACACAATGAATTGTGCAGTACTAATCATACTTAACTAAGCTCTTATTCGGTTCTTTTTGTTTATGGTGTCCATTTACCCAGGGCTGCTTCTATATCCAAGATCATTTTGCCCCCTTTCTTATCATTTCCCCCTATTATAGATCATTTTCTTTGAAAGGGAGGGGAAAAGGGAAAGAATGGAGATCAGTATCATAACATTGTGATTCATCTTCCATGATGATCCCCGAGGTTGTTCATGTGTCCCATATGAAAATTAGCCCCTTAAACAGATTCTATTTGATATAGTCCAGTACTCCTGGTCTCCTGCTATTTCGTACATATAGTGCTTCCCAAACATACTTGGCATTTGATTGGAAACTCTAGTATCAATGCTTATGATCATTTGTTATTTTTTATCTTAAATTCTTATATTGAAGACTATTAAATGATGTTGAGTTGCAAACTTTTGTAGCAAGTTATGTGCAGAAGCTGATTGGGAATTGTTTCATTCTTTATTGTGCACGGGAGAGAGGTCAGGATCTTCATGCAAGGAGGCACTTATGAAGTTTGTACAACATGCTAATGGTAATGTCTGAATATATATTCATCCAAAAAAAATGTCTGAATATATATTCAAAGATTCAAGGCACGTTTCACATATTTTTCTTCTAATTATCGCTGTTTTTCTTTTTCTATTCATCAGAAACAAACGACATTTTCCTCCCTGCTGCTAAGGTATGCTTGCAACTTTCTTGTACCCATCATGGATTAGTTCCCCTGCACCCGATTTTCTGGGCTTTTGAAAATTCTTGGAAGTTGGAACCCTACTACAATTCTGTCTATAGACTGATACATTTGATCACACCTTTGTCTGTGTATACATTTGATTGTGCCGTTGCTTTGTTCAAATGCAACAATTTACAAATTAAAATCATGGAAAAGGAGCACTTGCTATAGTGATGAAGTAATAAATAAATAGTAGACAGATGGAGGATTGGAGTCGGTGTTTGAGGAATGCCTTTTAACCCTTGGATTGGTGACAGGGGATACTTGTGCTTGTAAAAAGACTTGTATGGGTGTGAACAGTTAATTCCTCTTCAATCTGATGTTAAAGGTTTCATCTCAGATGTGGCACCTCAATGAATCAAATTAAATAAAACATTAAAAATTCATACCTTTAGTTGAGAATAGTGCTAGTAGTGTAGGGTCTCAAGTTTTTCCTTTTGTGCCAAGTGGGGTAATTCACTTATGTAATCATGTTATCACTGCTTATCAATTTTCTGGAGCTTATATCTAATGGTTCCCCACCTGCCTGATGTACTTTGTTATTTATTTCCTGACATCATCTTGATTCTTTGCATCCTTACTCCTGACATGGGGGGGGGGGTGAGTAGGGACCCTGTTTTGTTGCTTACACTGTAAGGTTGTGTATGGCATCATTTCTGTTCCAAAGTATTATTTCTGAGTCAAATAGTTTTTGTTTTATTATATATTGTGTTTTTGTTAATTTGGAATTCTTTTGTAAGAAAGAAGAAAGAAAGAAAGAAAGAAAATAAAGAACAGAAACACATCTGGAATGCAAATTAACAGAAGTGGTGGTGGTGGAGGTGATGATGATGGCAGTAAGGAGGCAGTAAGGAGGCAGTGGTGGTGGCGGCGGCAGTGGAAGAGGTGGTGGTGACTGGTGATGATGGGGGTAAGGAGGAGGAAGAGGGGGTGGTAATATGTTGGGTCTTTTTTGTTGCCCAATTATGTTTTTGTTTTTTAAGAGCCACTTACAATATGTTTCTCAAAACACCAAGAAATGTGTTTTTTACCTGGTTCATTCTAAAAAAGGAAAAAAAAAATAGACCAGATGTCACATGCTTGTTCTATCCCAAACGTGTTCCAAAAAAGCACAAAAACACTGGAAGTGTTTTTTTAAAATGCTGCCATACACATCCTAAATGATCCAAGCCCAAAATGGCCTCAAATATTTCACTTGAAAATTATTTTGGGTATGAGAGTAGTATGATTGTCAGCAGTTTCAAATGATTTTTTAAATTCCATGTCAGGGTTATGGATGGAAAATTGTAGTTTATGTAGGAGATATGACAACACCAGGGTGAGATGCAAATATGCCAAAAAATAGTGAAGGAGGTGCAAAAATTCCTTTTATTATGTAGTTTAGAAAATAGAAGTTGAAAGAATACCAAAAACATTATTTATGTTATTTTAACATTAAACAAACCGCACATGTAAATGCTGAACACATTCAATGTGTCGGTAATTGGTGTATTTTGGTTCATGTGTCATGCTCGTCTTATTTTTGGAAATGATAAATTATTCTTATAAATATGCAGATAGAAATGTAAAAGAACTCAGAAGTTGAATTGCAGATTGATCATCCATAACCTTATTTACTTGGACTCAATTTTTCAGGCAGTTTCATTCACTATCTTAAATTACAAGAAATTGAAAGCAGCTCATCTTGAAAACCAAGAAATGGGTTCAGAGGATAATGGGTTTTCTCTGCTTTTGGAGGCTTGGAAACCATTGTCAATGGGTTATAAGAAAAAGTGAGTTCATTAGCTTGACTTCTATGCCTCTGAATAAGTTCTGCCCTTTCTTCAAGTTGATACAGAGCCCTAATCTTTAAAATTTAAGTATAAAATTGTGTGTGGATATCTCATTTCCCATACCACTCAATATTCAGTATTTTCTATACCATATATTGAATAGATATTGATTTTCTGTATGTTGCATATTCATGCATTTTAGGTAACAAGAATCCCTGAATATTCATGTGTGTATTAATGAATTTGCTTCCATAAATTTCGGGCAGCCCAAAAATGCAAGTTGAACTAGATGGCTGGACAGTTTTCCTACAAGTTATTCTATTTTACCTACTTTTAATAGATCTCCACAGAGGGAAGCTTTGGGTCTGTTTATTATTACTTTTCTGACAGGATTCTATGGGATTTTCTATTCTTTGAAATGATTTGTTTGGCAAAAATTTGATTATTCAGAGGGTTATTTTTCTTCTTCTTTTTAGGCAAAGAAGTTTCCCTTGTCATTCAGGAAATTGCTTCCTTGTTTTTGATTGAGATTATTTGCATAAAGTGTTAATTTACTGTAAGAATCACATATATGAATCAAGAAATGTTTCCCAAGAGAATCACTATAGAAAATCCAAAGCTTTACCAAATTCAGACTCTGATTTCACCTTAAAATATCATTTTATTTTATTCCATTTCCCCCATTAACCATTACTGTTTCATATGGACATTACCACCAAGTAGTCAGACCTTGGCGCAATGGTATGGTTGCTTGATTGTGACCTAGTGGTCACGGGTTTGAGTCAAAAAACAGCCTCCCCATAAAGCGGGGGTAAGGCTGGTTACATTATGACTCTCCCCAGGCCCCGCCGTGGCAGAAGCCTCAGGCACTGGGTACACCCTTTTTTTTATGGACATTACATACTTTTAGCGGTTACCAGCCTTTATCTTCAAATCCCATCCATTTATCGTTTTCCAAAGATGCACAGGGAAAAAGGAACAATCCTAATACAATCTTACTTTGACAGATGGGCAGATTGCATGAATAAAGAAAACATTCCCACTGTTATGAGGAAAACAATCTGATTACAGATATATTGACATTTCTGTCAAATATCATTTTGTGTGTGTGTGTGTGTGTGGATGATGTGATAGTATCGCTGCCATTCATGTCTTCTTCCTTTTTGTCTTAAGCTTTAGTCAGAGGTTGTTTTGTGCCATAAACTAGTATTTCTATCTACTGGGATATACCAGGTAATAAATTTGTCTCTGGTTTTCAATAGGTGGTGGAATTGCATTGTTTTGCCAGATGATGTTGGTAGCCATGATGAGGCTTCTTTTAGATTGCAAATAAGGGAATTAGCGTTCACGGTAAACCCTTAGGCTTTTAACGCTATTTCTTAGGAGCTATGAACATGTTCTGAATATCAGTTGCTTTTTTTCCTATTTTTGCTCTTCCAACCTTGAGCCGCTTTATTAAGTTCAGCTCTTGTCATTTTTGGCTTTTCCTAGATTATCTAGAACTCATTGCTAACTCCCTTTTTTGTGTAACATTGAATGCACTCTTTTATTTTCTCCACCTCCTTCCGCATATTCCCTTGCTGTGGACCTATATCTTGTGAATTGAAGTTTAATTAATTCAATGGAACTGTTGATTCATTTTTAGTTTTAACCTAGAGTAGTTTATGTATTTGGGTAGCATTTCTCTTATTCCTTCTTTTGGTCAATGGTCTTGATGAATCATTTTGATTTTTCAGTCACTGCAGCTTCTAAAGGAAGCAATCTTTGACAAAGAATGTGCACCCTGTATCCTTTAGTGTCAAATTGAACTATACTCTCCATTTCAATTCTCTCTTTCTACTTTAAGAGAAGGTTAACAAATTATTTTCCTTGATTCTACTTAGTATTTTCGCTTGAAATCTATGGGCATATCATTGGCATGTTTGAGTTAAATAACCTGTAAGTGCTCAGTTTCTGTAAGGCTTCTGGCTGGTATTCTGGCTTTGGTAGATCTAGATTTCAAATTAGCTTAAAACAATGGCCTGATTCTTGAAAGATAGTGCAACTCTCTCCAATTTGGAAGCTGGCATGTTGTATCTGCACCTTGTTTGGGTTCTTGAAGAAAAATTAACTTAAATTGCTTGTGTGAAGTGATTTGGTTGTAGCATCGCCAGTGGAGGATTATTTCTTATATATCGATGATCTGCCTTGTCTGGAAAAGGTAAGAGCAACTTATATTATTTGTGAAGAGAAAGCTTGTTGTGTTATTTACGGTATTCATGCTTTGTGAAATGTACTGTAGGAAAAAGCTGAAAAAATAACACGGCCATTTCTTGATGCTCTGGGTGATGATTATTCCATTTGTTGTCAAGGTATGACTTCATAATGGCAGACTGAGCTGTTATGGGTAGAAATCGTCTGAAATTCTCATCTCGTACAATTCCATACAATTCCCCCCTAAATGGCTGACACGTGTAAATATTCCATAACTACGGTTCAGATTGTATTATAGTTGATTAACATTGTATTATGGTTGATTAATGGTTGATTAATCTGAACCGTAGATATGGAATATTTACACGTGTCAGCCGTTTAGGGTGGAATTGTACGAGATGAGAATTTCAGACGATTTCTACCCGAGCTGTTATTGCATCACACTGAAAATTGCTTTTATTGGATTCCCTTTTCTTTTAGATTCCCACATTCTCTTCACAGGATATTAGAGTACTTTTTGTCAAGGTATGACTTCATTATGGCAGACTGAGCTGTTATTGCATCACGCTGAAAATTACTTTTATTGGATTCCCTTTTCTTTTAGATTCCCACATTCTCTTCACAGGATATTAGAGTACTTTTGTAAGCTTCAAAATTCTGCCTCATATTTCTTTTCATCCCTCATGTTTATTTGTCCTAATCCTGTACCTTAGTTTTAAATTTTGTTCAGTGGCTATTTCTTGTTTGGTGTATGAAACGTTTTTTTTTTTTTTTTGGGTGGGAGGGAGGGGGGAATATTTCTAAATTATTGGTGAATACATTTATAACAAAGATATAAAGATTGTATACCTAGTCACAACTGATACAGCTGACCTGGTCGTCAAAGCTTACGTACGTGGTTAGGGAGTTGTTTGCCCCTCCGCTTACAACAAAGATTTAAATTTAATTTTAAACATGGTGAAAAAGGCCCATTTCTGTCTCAAAACTTGATGTCCAAAATGTTGCATATGTGCCGAAATTTTAGAGGCTTGAAACAAAACATTGGGCCTTAAACATTGTTGGTTTGTGGACTGAGGTCAAAATTTCACCCAAAATTTCTAGACCCAACTGAAGTTGATGACTAGGTTATATACATGGAAGTAACCCTTGTAAGTGTTAAACTTTATCCTACAAATATAGGATAGAACATAAAACAAATTTCCAATTTATATCTTTTCTTATGTGGAGAAGTTATAATTGTAAATAATAAATAGCAAGAATGTCACTTCTGAATGCTTGCTTCATTTTATTGCACCAAGCTGTAGGTGTTGAGAGACATTCAGTGATAGCCCATGAGCCTGATTTAGGTTTTCTCATGCCCTAGCTGTAGGTGTTTAGTGACATTCAGGATTCCATGCAAAATGGATATTAGAGCATTCCTCTGAGCTCAGAGTGGTGCCTTTTCTTAGAGTTTGTTGATTGAATGGGACTCGGTTACGGTGAGAAGCAGAATGGCATTGGGAAAAGTGGCCCTTGGGAGAGGGGGGTGGGGGCGCGCTTCTTTCTATTGCGCCCTCTAGGAACATTTTTTGGGTGCCAATGTTATTAAATTGTCTTGCAGATGCTCTAAGCCAAACAACTTGTATCCAGGGATTCAATTTACGTGGGAATTATCTCATATGATACGGCCTTGCCTGAAACCTACGCTAAGTATCTACTCAAATATCCATGCTATTCATTGTTCATAGACCAACTCATTCAGATAAAGTTACAAGTAGTTGCCTTTAACAAATTATCCTTTAACAATGTGGTAATTGTGAAACTTTCTTAGTTATATGAGCTTTTAATTAAGCACTCTCCATTATTATCTGCATGAATTTTTCTTATGTTGAGTACCAATTGCTTCATGTAAACTCTCAACACCGTCCCTTTATATCCCTAATTTTTGGTGTAATTATGAGACTCTTCAGTTGCTAACTTTTTTTTTTTTTTTGGGGGGGGGGGTGTATAGGTACTGCGTTCTTCCCCATACAAAGTTGTATGAACCATTCCTGTTGTCCTAATGCCAAAGCATTCAAAAGAGAGGAGGTAATATGTGCTGCGAAGTAGTAATAAAAATACTCTTAAGCTTTATTTTTCATTTTGGTTCAAATATTTGAAGTTGACATCACTCTTCATCGCCAAGTGACAATTATGCTGTCGAATATTTCCGAGCCAATCTGAGACTAAGAAAGCCTGAAACTCAGGCTTAGTATAGTCACCCCGCACCAATTGTACTCAAAAATGGTTCCTATACTGATCCATCACAAAGTACTGCTACACCAGAAAAATTTCTAAGCAAATCCTTTGCTTTCTATGTTTTACTGAATTTGGGTCTTTGGTTGAGAAACTTGTGAGGCCAGGAATTGTTTTGTGGTGGGTATAGTTACGGTTCAAAGTACGTAAATTATGTAGCAAGACATGGCGGTTCCTGCAGTAGATTGAATTGTTTATTTCATTACTGGTTGAACAAATTATGTAGCCAAAATATGGTACATTTTCTCTTGAATTCACAAATATTTGATAAATTGTGGAAACATGTTTTAATCATGCAATGAATTAGGTAACTGTGGCATATATTTTTATCGTGCATAATTTGGCTTATAGTGAATGCTCTAGTCATATCAAATTTAAATAACAAAATTGAGTTCAATGCAGGACAGAGATGGCCAAGCAACAATAATTGCACTCCGGCCCATCTCCAAAGGAGAAGAGGTAAGCTTTTCCTTGTCATGTAAAATAATCTGTTTTTAGTCCCTCTTATTGATTAGATGTTAAAAATGCATATTTTGGGTTCTTCCCATCATTGTTGCATTTCGAGGAATCCTGTTATAAGTTTCAGGAGAATCAGACTGAATGCTGATGATATTTGTTTATATTCTCGAAATTGTCAGATTACCATTTCATACATTGATGAGGACCTACCTTTCAAAGAGAGACAAGGACTACTTGCAGACTATGGTTTCAGATGCAGGTGCCCAAAGTGCTTAGAGGATGAACCCTGATGCTCCATTCTACCTATAACTCTAGCTGTAACCCTGATGCTCCGTAGTGTTGCCATTTGATGCTTGTTGGCGTCTCCTCATGCACATGAACACATTGCTGAGAGGCCCATTGAGCAGAAAGCTTTGATTTGAGAGTTTCATCAATTTTGCTGTTGGATGAAAGAAGATTCCTTATTTACTTCACTTGCAAGATTTTTTACTTCAAGTGCTTAAAGCTTTCCCTATTTTCCCCTCCTCTATTCACGTTTGAGGGGAAAAATAACAATAAAATTTTGTTTTCTCTGATTCTTTAAATACTAAAGTAGGACCTAAGCCGAATAAGGAACCAAATAAAAACTGAAATTGAACTGAACTAAATCGATTCAGTTTTGAATTCTACATTTTCTATCTCTAATAAAACCACACCCTTATGAGTTAATCAACACCTACAGGGCTGCATATGACATTTTCTTGAATATGTTTCTCGCCTAAATCATCACAAGAAGTAGCGCCAGCAAATCAGCCCAAGTCTCCGTAATTACATCCTCAAATAAAACATTCATAGCCAAAATTCTCAAGTTTCAAAGGAGTTAATGTGGTGGACAATTTAACAAATATCAAAAACTTCTTCCTCCGAAATAGTGCAAATTATTTTCCAGGTCTTTTATCTCGGTAGCCAGCAACCGGAACACAGCTCCAAGCACATTGGTTTGTGATTGTTCTTCCAATTACTTTGAGCAGCAACCAGAACAAAGGGGAAGCATTTAAGCACTGACGCATGCAGAATGCAGAATATTGCCTATGAGGCCAAGGGTTCAGTCCTGGAAAGGGATGCAAAAAGATAGAACAGCAATTCAGAAGCTAAAACTAGAATAGGAAAAGGCTTGAGTAGACCCAAAACTGCAGTAAGTTCATCAGATGCAGTCTGGTTCATTGGGTTTGAGTTGTGAACCAAAAAATCGGAACTAAGCATAATATCATGTATAGTGCATATGCTAACAGAACTCCATGTCAAAATAAGAGACTATCTCTTACCAGTTTAAGTATATTTATTATGAATTAATTTCGGTCTGTGAATCCAAAAAACTGCTCCAATGTTGGGGAGGTGAATACATTAGAAGCAGTACGTTCAGCTCTATTGGGAGATATGTGAAGCTGATACTTGATGAATCTCTGGAAAATAGAGCAGAGAGGGTTAAAAAAACAAAAACAAAAACAAAAACAAAAAACAAAATATATGAACTCATGGCACACATTCTACGAAGTAGTAGAAGAAACAGGTCAATAAAATGAGCATGGATGATGGAAACATACAGCCAACTGAAAGATAATCTCAGGATTTGTGTCAATATGCCAATCTGGTTCTAGTTGTCGAACAAATGACGTCCTGCCATTTTCTATGCTACAGAAGAGAACCTGCAGGTGCATTTTGTATGGGATTAAAAGTCAGCTGCAGCCATACCAAAAGGAAATAAACAAAACCAGGGGGTTGGGGAGGGGGAGAACAACATATCAAAAATAAGATAATAATAATTTCTGAACTTCCATCACAAGTATCAGAGATACAAAAAACAACTAATAACCACCACAAGGAGCAAAACTAGTATTCTCATGCCCAATCAGAATCAATTAATGTCACCAAGTTTGAGGTTAATTCGAATAATTTCCATCGGCGATGCCAAATTTCACCATTTATGGGACCTGTTCTTGGCCTATTTGATTCTGCTTCACACTTAATCTAGAAGGTTAGAATTTTCGAGCAATCTAAGCCACTGACGTTAGTCTAGAGGCGCTACCAAGTGGGAGAAATCGAAGATGCAGTAACAATTTTCCAGGGAGGGAAACTGAGAAGGCTAAGGTGTCAATGATCCTCTTCCACGTAAAAGCTTCACAAAGGATTCACATTTTTTTCTTTGAATAAAGGCTACTCTAAATTTTTTTTTTTTATGCATTTACATATTTGCAAATTCAGATCCTTCCAACAAATGCTTTTCTAAACAAGTGAAAAGATTCTGACAGGTGTTAACTGATTCTTGCAATGCTTCAGACCAAGTAAAACAAAACATTATTAGCATCTCGGAGGAGAATATAAGAGAGTACTAACAAAAAAGGCAACCCTGAGAAAAATTGAAAATTTAATAGCAATTAAGGTTATGAAATAAGGCAGTTTCGAGCATCTGCTATAACAACAAAATAGACATTAATACAACTGAGAATTTGCACAATTGGATGGGGAGGGACATCTGATGGTAAAGACAAACTACAACCATAATTCCACAAGAATCATGACACTAGTAGTTTGAACAATGCCAGATATATCTTTCCAAGATCGCAAGATTAGTACCTTATCTTTAACCAAACCACCAGAAGTGAAAATCCCAGCATTCTCTAACGCCAAAAGAACCTTTTCCTGCATAGTATTGCTCCCCTCATAAATCACCAGGAAAATGACTTCAATATAAGCGAGAATAGAGATGTATAAATCAGTTACTAAACCCTACAATATTCATATTATATAATTCATCATTTGCTTCCCAGTTAGGAGAATCAGCCCTGGGAAAATGAAAGCTAGAAATTCTAATGCAAATAAATACCTAGATATGCTTATCTTTGGCACAAAAACACCCATAATTAACACTCAAAAATCAGTATCATTACACTTACAAATGATAAAACGCTTATGGAGGAAAAAATCTATTTTAAGGATATCAACGCCCTGCATCATTTTAACGTTCATGAAACAATGTTACGGCTCCAAGGATACTATGTGAAAATGTAGGAAAATACTAGCACGCACCCCACTTTCATCATCCAGTATTCTTTCCATGAGGTAAAGATCACATAACTTTGTGATCTCCAGCAACACTTCAAGCACAGAAGACCTCACAGTTGCTTGTTTCTGTTCAAAAAGAGAAGTAGGCAACAAGATAACTCTTTTAGATGATACCGCTTAATGCATAAAAAGACCGATAAAAAAATTTTAAAAGATGAAAGATACAGAAAAAAAGAAAAAAAAGCAAAAAAGAGGAGCACCTGAAGCTCCTCTGGACTACTCTCCTCGAGGATTACACCAAGCAACCGGCATGTAACCTACAAACATGAGGTGAAAATACCATGAAACAGGCTATGTAAATAACATGAGAAGGTAAAACCAAGAATCCCTCCAACAAAAAAAAGTCCAATTTGGTATGTAACCAAAATAACACAACACAGAACTGCATCAGTTAAGCTAACCCAGATTATTTCATTGGTACCAATGAATTAGAGTGGAAATGAAACAAGGAATTTTTAACCCTTTAAGCTTTGAAATGGTTATCCTCGTCTGGAACATACTAGAGCAAACCGGAACAGAAGCAGGGGGGTACTGGAACACTCTCTCCATAAATTGAGAAATAAACAAACTAAGCTTCGGCTAAATTATTTATAGATGTAAGAACGCAATATTACAAGAAACATAAACAAAGTAATCCACCAGTCAGGAGTATACTATATTAGTAAAGATAATCAAATTTTATAATGTGTGTAACATAGTAAATTTGTGAATAATTAAGCAATAATTTGGAATACAAAGAATCCATTCCAAATCCAAATTGGTCTGATAGATCTGTTAGAATTAATGGATAATCAGATTCCGTCATTTGACCCGATGTAGACAATTTTACAGAAGTCTAATCCCAGCCAAAGGAAGTGATCCGATGTTAGATCCCTTCTCTAATTCAAAGGGATGAGCTGCCATCATGATGTCCTACCTGGCAGTCCAAGATTTAACTGGTTCATATCTGTGCTCATCACCCTCTAAGGCAAATTATCTAACAACTATGCAAAATGTACTAGCAAATTCTGGCAGTGTGTACAGTGCCCATACTTGCTTTCTAGGAGGCGAGGAGCCCTTTTTCATTGAACACATTTTTGCTTGAGCTACCTACCCAAAATAAGCCCTAGCTTCTAAACCCCCAGAAAATAAAGGAATTTCAAGCTTGACAGTTCATATTGAGGCCTCACTCAAAGTAGGTATGTTCCCAATGTCCAGGAAGATTAAACAAATTCAGCATCTCATACAGGTTTCAAAATCTAACATATAAAACAACCTGCCATGGCCTTAAAACCGTGGGGCTAATCCACCATGGTGCATGAATGGCTTCAAATCGAGCAAATACATTTCCAAAATGACCTCTCCCCCCCAACCCCCCCCCCCAAAAAAAAAAAACAATGTATGGCCTTAAGAAAAAATTAACATAGCCACACGCTTGGCCATTTGAAGGCCCCACGTCGCCAGTGCCTTAAACAATCACATCTCCCCTCCCCCCCCCCCCCCCCCACCTTCTCATATTCAGGCAGTCTAGCGAATGCATAGATGTAAGATATGTCAACTCAAGATTGAACATTCAATTCAATATAAGATAACTGCAAGAGAACCTGGCAGTACTAGACAAAGTAAGGTAAAAGCAGTGGGCTGTTGAACATAAACTGGCCCAATAGAGCTCACTTGTCTCAGTTACTTGGTTGAACCCATCAATAACTCATACTCCACCTAAATTTAGCAGAAATGCTACAAATTCCCTTTGCGGTAAATTTTTGGTTTCACCGATAAGATGATATTATGTTCACCATAAATTAGCCGAAGGTTTTAATAATGCCTATCATAGTATTCAATCTAGAGGGTCACCGGCCACACATTATCTTATTAGCATCTCTTCTGCTTCAACTCAATATATATAGACAAAACCTAATATCCAAGAAGGATGAAAGCTCACATGATTAATGACTTAATAAATGGGTAGAGGATAGAAAATCAAATACCTTCCTTCCTTCACTCAATTTTTGTCTAACTAATTGCCCAAGTGTCGGCTGAAATAGGAAAAATATAGCATCAAGATTCATCAAAAAATAAGAAAGATGCAATTAAATTACAAAAAACAATAATAACATACCTTTACTGGCAGGAAGAACTCATTAATTACATTTTGAGTTCTTGAATCCTCTAAAGACGAATTCACTCCAGAAGCTGCTAAAACTGCACCAGTATGATTGACTCCCGAACTACTAGGTCTCTGGGTCTGACGTTTGGGTTGTCTTCTTCGTTGTGTGGGGGGAGTTCTCATCAACCTCCAAGTAAAAACTATAGCAATAGTAAGCCCCACAATAACCCCAAACCCAACGCTTCGAGTACTCTGACATCAATTCCAAAGGTAATGAGAAAATCCTATTTATCACAAAATCAATTTGCATGTGATATAGCTTTGGTAAATACAATTGTCAAAATGTATGACTAGGCCTCACCACCCAACAACTGACATCCCCTCCTTTTTTTTTTTTTTTGGGGGGGTGGGGGTGGGGGGGTTGGGGGAGGAGGGTTTGGATGGCAGAATCATGAAGACAGTTTAAAATCCAATATTGAAGTTCCTCAATGGTGAAACCCAGTGGTTAGTACCACTTCAAGAAGCACTGCTATCTGTCGAAAGGCCAGCCATATTAGGACAGTAGCTAAATAGCCCCCAGATATTCACAATGTTTTCAATACTCGATTATCAGGAATGAAAAAGATATCTTTACACTCCAGCATTAACGTGGATTTTCCTTCTCGCCAATCAGTTCCAATAAAAGGTATTTACGAACAAATTGGCGAAAACATTCAACAAGGATGGATTTTCGCCCTTCGAGTAACAAGGTGGATGGAGCTTATAATCAATCAATCCTTTCTCCCGGAATACCCCAATGAAGAGCACATGAATAATCGATCCCAAATCAATCTCCAAACACAGATAACAATAGCTAAAGAAATAAATAATGGACAGATAGATGTTTAAAAATTAATCAGAAAGAAACAACTTATGTAAGTCAAAACTAACAGATCCGCAACCAAATCAACAAAATTCGAACGGAGATAATGAGAACAGGAGCCAAAGTTACCAGATTATTTGGGGAGATCGAGAAGAGATTGGACATCTTAATGGTAAGGTATTCGCCTAATCTCTTGAGCAGCTGAACCAAGTCATCTTTAGATGAATCATCCATGGCGGAACTCCAAACGTAGTCGTCCTTAGCTTTACCGTCTCAGATAAACCCCAAAAACACTCGAATCCGCCATGCTTTCTACTGCAAATTACGCGGGTAAAACTTCTACAACGGAATGGAACTGTTTGTATTTTCTTCTGTTAAGGATAGATTGATGAAAGAGAAGCTGCCGCCGGGTGGAGGAATTTTTGAGCTATAAATTTCTCCGGTTTCTCTCTCTCTCTCTCTCTTTCTCTCTCTCTCTCTCTCTCTCTCTCTTCCCTTTCTTCTTCTTTCGAGCTCGAGAGTCGAGCCTAGAAAAATTGCAGAAAATTAATGCAAAAAGAGGCTCTATCCGGTACGTTGCGAGATACCCATTTAGGTTGTTCTTCCATGGTCAACCATTGTCACGAGACTCCCGACCGTCCAAACTTCAATTTCAAACCTATCCAAACCAATAACACCGAACCCGAACTCGAATACAAAACCTTGGTTTTTTGTTTTTGAGAAATTTATTGTGCCACCATTAAAGAATGCCACTATTAGATAGACATCTCCTGCCTAATACCAAATTATGCTCACACCTCCTACAATCAATCTTTGTTAAGTGAAGCTTTGAAATGACAACGTTACCCTTTTAACTAAAACATATAACCCCATCATATTTTACACTAATAAAAAGACACCTCCTACATAATATCAAATTACGCCTGCACCTTTTACAGTCAGTCTTTGTTGAGTGAGGTTTTGAAATGATGACTTTACCTTTCTGATTAAAACATATAACCCCATCCTATTTTACACTTACCCCTCAATACCTTTCACCTTCATCGTAGATTTAAAATGAGCAAATCCTTTCTCGCCTTGTCCATCTTTATGCTCATCTTTCTCTGACAACTTATAATCAATTTATAACCCGCTAGATCTAAAAACTTAAATACCATCACTTTGGGTGCCAATGCTAGAGATCAAAAACTAAATTGATATGGCAGGCAATGTGAACCCATGAACCACAATGCAGACTATTCAAACTGTTTTGAGAAGCAAATAAGAGTACAAATTCGAAACTGAAAAATATGTAACAAGCGCATGCATGGATACAAAACTAAGGTAGAACCGGTAGACTGAACCAATATTCCCTTCAGTTTGTCCGGTTAAACGAACAATAAATATACTAAATACTTCTTAGTATTCCCTTCAGACATGAAGAAGAAGAAGAATTTTTAAGGGAAGAAGCACATAGGGGTTAGGGTTGAGAAGAAAGAAGATTAAGAGAAGAAACACAGACTTGTCTCAATTAGGAGAAGAAGTAGTGCAGACCTCCTTCTCCCGTCATCACTGGTCGCCGGTTCATAACCATTGTTGTTGCTCTTCACAGAGAGAAATCGCAATGCTCTTCACGGAGAGAAAATGATTTGGGGATGAAGGAGGTCTTTTTTCAATTTGGAGTTAGGGGTAAGGGAGGGTATATTAGGTACTTCACTTTTTATAAGGGTATTTTGGTATTTAGAAAAAGAAATACTAGTTGATACAAGCAATTAAGGTATATTCCGTAACAGAGCCTAATGATAAAGGATGCGAGCATAATTTGGTATTATGCAAGGGGTGCCACTCTAATAGTGACATTCTCTAGGGGGTGGCATTGTAAATTTTTCTTTGTTTTTTGAGAAATATTCTTGTCTCACAAACTCACCATAGCCCATGATTTATCATAGGATCAAAAGACATATCTGCTCCTCGAAAGAATAAAATTTTTTTGTTGCTAAATGGTTTCAACTACTCGTAGCCAAAAAGAAATGGAATAAATCACTTCTCATTTGGGTTCACAAATATCCTTCTTTGTTTTTTTCTTGCTAACGACAGGTATCCAAGCCTTTGGCCTGACTAGTCCCGTGGGCCTATACTGATCCCACAACCGCATGGACCGGATAATACTGGGTTGAATGAAAACCATTCAACTTTCATTGAAAGCAATGAAGAGCACTAAACACCCCCGTGTGAGTGGCCCAAGGTGTGCCTAGTGGGAGTCAAACTCAGAACGTCCGAGTTTACAGCTCGCACCAAGGCCGTTGCTCACCAACTACGCTACCCCCTTGGGTTTACAAATATCCTTCTAGATTTTAGTATTTTCCAAAATAACCTTTGTGATTCCATTTCTTTGGCTGCGAACACAAATTGAAACTACTCAGTTGCAATCCAGGCAACAGCTAAATAATATCCCTCGAAGAACATGTAAAAAAGTTATGAAAATGACAGATGCTAGATTACAACTGAGGTACATAATGTTCAAGAAAATTGTGCCGCCACCTCATGTTTCAAAGGTGAGAGCAGATTCACCTCATATTAATTTGAACTGAGCAAACAACAAAGGAGGGTGCGTTGATGAGCTGAGACCATAGGTTTGTACATAGGAGGACACTAATTTCCCTCATTAGAAGAAAAAAAAAAAAGCGTTACAAAAATGTAAAGTTAAACATTATTTGACACATTGAGACGTCAACTCCAAGTTGGTTGAAGATGAAATAACTTTACTTATTTGCATTTTTAGAATACCAAACTTGTTTTTGCAAAGAAATTAAACCTGACATTTCATAGGTAACAATGGCATCACAGAATGATAAATCGCTTTCAAATTATTTTGAAAATTCTCATTTACACATGACTTAAATTACTTTTGATGTTTACAAAATCCCACTTCACCCATTCGATTCGAGACCCATTTAATATATACCACCTTCTTTTCTTTATTTATTTCATTTCCATTCCTTGGTTAACTATATACCTATATCTCTCCATTTTATGGGACGAAAATAAAGAAAACACTTATCTTATCCATTAAGAATAGGACTTTGGATAAATTTAGCCTAGCTAAGTTGCAACAACAAGAATAAAGAGGATGATGAAAATAATAATCCAGTAGATGAATATCATTCCACTTGTTGAGGTGGTGAAGAGCTTTGTAGGGTGTCTTCCACCGATATTTCAGTCTCATCATCAACAGAGGCAAACATGAGAGCCCTCTCAATTTTTTGACCTACTCCAAACCACATCATTTCCTTCTCCAAATGTAAGCAATAGCTTTCAAAGACCCTTGAACTGACCATAAGGCTAAAATCCAATAGAAACAATAACTCCAATTCAAGCCGGTTTAGTTCAGCATTGCTCACACCACCAACACGAGCATAAAATGCATTATCATAGTGCCTGATACATTTCAAACCCTATAAAATTAGATGAATTGATAATTGAACTCCCTTTTAAGGACCAACTAGATATAATATGTAATGACACTTTTAGTTACATTTGTATCCATTACCACTCACCACGTGGCTTAAATATGGACGTGAAATTGAATCCATGTGATATCAGACCTAGAAATATGTCATTAGCCAAATTTCAGCTCAAAACAAGTATGAGATGGGTGGATAAATAATAAAAAGAAAAATATATATAATTAATCATTGTTACTATAATCCATTATCATTACCGTGAATGACATTCAAGTAAGATGATTTATTAAAATTTAAATGCATTTTAAAGCACATAACATACTTGTTTAAAGTTGAAATTTGATCTATGATAAATGATGTCCTCTATCACAAGAACCCACAACGTCCATCCAAGCTATTCGTCGTTACACTTCCACACCATATACTATAGGTGTACATGCAAGGAGCAACGGTGATGAAAAAACAATTCAATTAGAAATTCCCAACCATCAAATGACAAATGCATGTTTTACTACATATAGCATAGAATGACTTTGATAATGGATGAATTTATAGAAACCCCCCCCCCCCTTCTTTTTTTTTCCTTGATAATTAGGAATCTACCCTCCTTTATTTCATTAAATACACACACTTTCCTTAGTTTTCAGTAACATTATGTATGAACATCCATTCTACCAGTTGACCAACAGATAGAAAGGTAGTTAAATACCTTATACATGACTGGTTGCTTTTATGATATTTGTACCTTTTTAATGGGAGGAGAAGCCCTTTAAGAACTAAGGGTGGAAGGGTTGTATTTGTACACATTGAGTCAAAACTAAGGATACACTTTAAAGCAAGAAAATTAAAAAGAATTGGCTTCAAAATATAAAATTTATTCAGAGAAAGTATACCAAACACAATCTCAAAAAAAAAAAAAAAATCATATTTACTGATTGCTATCAAATTAGAGCTACATTTATTGGTCACTTATTCTTCTTTCTTTGACCGATGGGATTCTTTTTGGAGTAATACATAAACAAACTTGATTCGTTTTGGTTGGTTACCAATTTGGTTTTGATTTTCCATTATAAAACTAATAATGGAATAAAAACAAATAATGAAATGGTTGGACCCACCATTTTTAAGGATCCATTATTAGTAGAAAGTAGAAAGTAAGAAACCCTACTAGCATTACTCTCTTACCCCCACCTCACCCTAAAAGAAAAAAACCTTCAAGCTGGCTCAACAAGCTGATCCAAAAGTAGTTCAATAACCAAACCAGATACAACCTAACCTTCTATATGTATATCCACCAAAAACCCACCTCCCCAATTGCTGCCAAAGAAATCTGGATCATGGACACTGGTAGCTCTCCTACTCCAGAGTCAAGACCTATCTGTCCACAAACCCTAACCTCCTAACAACCTTCCACCCCAGTTTTCATTACAAATTAAAACCCTAAGATACTGAACCAGCAGTTCAAGCTCAATTTAGAACAGAACCCATGCATCAGAGCTTTGTAGATCACGACACCCAACAATTCAACTCCAAGAACTAATCAAGACACAAAGAACCCACTTGATCACCAATTAAACCATCAAAACCCTCTTAAAATACCAATTAACTTTGATCCATAACCCCTCAATAACTTGGCTTCAAATTCACCCCGCTACCCAAACACAATCTCTCAATAACCCACAAAAATTAATCAATCAATCACCTAATTCATTAGCCCCAGACAAAATAAACTGTGTTGTGTGTATCTTGAGAGAGAGAGAGAGAGAGAGAGAGAGAGAGAGAGAGAGATAGAGAGCTTACAAGTCATCAAGCATCTTGGATGCAACCATGACACTAGTAACCAGCAACCTATGGACGTTGAGAGAAACCACAGGCGAGTTAGGATGCCTATGCACCAACCTATCTATATAAACATACCCCACCACGAAGCAAGAAGGGCTGCAATTTGTGTACTTATATATCCTCTCCAAGTACTTTGGTATGCTAATACTCGGTGCTCTTACTCCATGAAAAGCATTCAACCCCTTCCCTCCCGGCGGCGACCTCACCTCACCTTCCACCACCTGTTGTGGTGGTTGTTCCTTCAAGCCACCTCTCTGCACCACCACCAACCCATCATTTCGAGTCACCAGTCTCTCCATAACGAACGAAAGAATCGTCAACACCCTCGGCGTTGTCGACTCCCCATCGTTTGGCTCCGACCGGCTCTTACCCTCTTCGCCGCCACTTAGCATTTACACCATTTTCTTCCACCCGGTTTCTCTCTCTAGGGTGAGTAAAACTACCGGAGAGATAGAGAGAGAAAGAGAGTACAACGTGTCCATGTGTTATCAGTTTAGGGATGGGGTCAGGCACCGGAGATTGACACTTGTTTGTTAGCCTATCAGTAGAGAGAAAGTGAGTGACTGTGAATTAAAGATGGAAAGGCCAAAAGTGGTGGCTGGATATACGGTGTAAGGGCTTTGAACAGAGAATTAGGGTTTAGATTTGATGTTAAAAAATTAGGGGAGATTTGGACCGTTGGATTGGATTTTTATTGGGATTAGGATAAAGATGAGCTGGATTTGGACAGAACGTGCAAGAAAATTATGTCATCTTGGATTGGTAAAACACGTGGGTCTGGAATTCCGACATGTACTTTTCCGTTTTGATCAGATTGAACTTCAAAGTTCCGATATACCAAGCTGCTTTAACTGTAATGACCATTGTGTCCTGGGGTACCACACTACTGGCCTGGAATCCTGGTTCACAGAACCTGGGAATCAATTGAATCGGCCTACGGGTCAACCCTACTTAAAAAAAAAAAAAAAAAAAAAACCTTGTCCGCCAGTGTGGCAGCTGAAACAGGTCATACGGGGATGAAATGATTACCACCCCGTTGATGCTAAAATCCTACCAATATTGATGTTTTTATGCCGACTTTAATTGACCATGCATGTTAGTGGTTTTCTATTATTTCGATGACACAATCAAAAATTTCATAATACCTCTAGGCATTCCTCCATTCTCCTCCACCTATATCTACTTTTGTATTACAGTTGCATATTGATCGTCAAAGTGTTGTTCCAAATGGATGAGAATGTGTTGTTTGTGATGCTTCCTCTAATGATCATAGGAATACTGTTAGAATTGGGTTTGTTCTTAAGGATTCTAAATCTTGTTTCAATGTGGTTGTTGCTTTACCTATCCCTTGGTCGCCTTAAGATATTATTGAAAGCCTTACATTGCGTTCTCTTATTTGATGGACTGTGAATAATTACATCTTTTACTTGATATGCTTTTCTGATTGCATGCAGATGGGCAATGCTATCAATGGCGATTCAAATTCGGCCTCCCTTGAACCCCAAACTATTACTCGAAATATCTCTAAATTAGCCACTCATTTTATGTAGTTTCAAGTCCTTCATTTGCCACGAGATATGATACAACCTACTTATATCCTTGCTACTCGGGCATGTGTTTTTCCCATGTTTGCCTCTTTAGATAGCTCCCTGGTTGATTGTCCCCTTTTTCTCTTTGGAATTATTAATTTTTCTTTGAAAAAAAAAAAAGGGCCATGCATTCGTAAGGGGCCACCTTTGCGACATTGATAATCCTCTCCCAATATTTGATTTCTTATCCCTTCTTTTGAATCAATCACGAGCGTTCTTGAATATTTGTTTTCTAAGTCCAGACATAATCCCATAGTTCTAATAATTTATATTTTTTTCTTCTAAGCTTAGTCTTAGAGCACTAAACACCCCGTGTGAGTGGCCCAAGGTGTACCTAGTGGGAGTTGAACTTAGAACATTCAAATTTACAACTCGTACCAAATTCGTTGCTCACCAACTGCACTCCCCTTCATAGCGCAAAGTATTACCTTAATTTTAGCCTTTTTATTCGACCACTATGTTCTTTATTAAGCTAGGCTGGGTTGACTCAGGTTCTTCCGTATTTAGCAGAAAGTAAAGTGTCTAGCGAGTGGGTCTTCCATTTTTATATGTCATCATCCTTGGGCAAGTGATTTGACTAATTGGTGTCAGTGGAAATATTATTTGGTGCTCTCCATCTCTCCACCAATTGTCAGGCTATTTTAGAGTTTAATCCTATTTCTAATGATGGGTGAAAATGCCCTTTCCACAAATAGTGAGTAAGGTCAATGCAACGGAGGGGTCATTGAAAGATCTGGAGAGTAATTAGGGTCATAGAAAGCTCTGCTTCTATGAGTACTGGATTTTCCAGAAGTATCATGCAGGGATTGCAAAAATCACAGAACAAGGGACACCGGAGAGAAAGTGTGGATGGCAATTGGCCACCTACGGCCACTGGGGAAGGCCTAGGTTGGCCTTGTGTGAAAACCTGGTATCAGAATCCGTATCTATCCCCGCTGATTCAGAATCGATCAAGATCAATGAAAAATCAGCGAAAACATATTCTAACCCTAGTTTCAATACAAGATTCGGCCAAACCGGATCGGCCAGAATCAGCTGATCCAATACCGATTCATGAAACCTGATTCTTGAAAAACCATCTCCTGGTGGAAGGGCTCTCTATGTAATCTGTAGAGAAAAAACCGTACTTTGAAACGCCTTATGGTGCTGTATTATTCACATATTAGTACAACTTATTATTGGAGAATATATCCAAGAATCTGCTATTTACAATGTGAACAGAAATGGAATCCCCACCACAATATCAACAGTTCCCTGGAAGTAAAACCTCGCTCCACTCTCCACATTACCACCCAGAAATATTAACACTAGTTAATAAACCTCGTAGGCGAATAAAAAGAATTTGTCACACACCTGAGGAAGGTGAAACACTTATTTGGAGTCCATCCATCACCTGCTGCATGCCAATATACAAAAACATCAACAACTTTTTCATGTTCAAGTTAAAATCTAATGAACAAGCAAACATTACAACCCCTGAAGAACGAGGAGCATCATCTACATGATTTATAGAAACCTAAAACAGATGTGCTGCCGGAAGTTTATCATAAGACTTGACAAGCAAATTAGAATTTGTCAGTGTTTCAAGCATATAACCAAATTCATCCATGGCATCATAGGATTCTATCCAACAAACAGTTTCAATTATGAAATCTACAAACTACCATTACGGCAAATAATAACAAGCAGATGCACTCCATAACTTACATTCAAGCAGATTACTTTACCTTTAGTCATCCTCACTGTCGTCCTCCAAGTGATTCTCCATCTTCAGGCTCTCTTTATTGTTATTTACAAACTCGAGGTTGGTATCCATCTTCAGGATCTCTCTATTATTTACAAACTCGGGCCGAGTCTTCATTTTGGGGCTGTCATTATTACTTACAAAGCCCTCAGTTGATTCCAATAAAGTCCGGCGACCACCCCAACCATTTTCTTCAATGCCACTCTGATGTTCCCCCACCACAGTGCCAACTTCAGACATACAGTCAATAGAGCTACAACTGCTTCTGCATGAAAGCCTCCCATCTTCAGACAGTCCAGACCTTTGATGAGGTGAACAGTTTCGCTTGTTATCTACAGCAGGCATCCTGAATTAAGGAAAAAAACACAGTTTACATACTCATGTAACTGTAGACTGTCAACATGCTTAAATGGAAACTCTCGCTATCAAAAAGCTAAGATGGCTGATACACCAAGATGATCAATCCCCTCAACAAAGAAAGAAAAGAAAGCATGCCTGTTAACCATTTCAGATGTTGATGTCTGAAACAAATCATAATTAAATGCTCTCTAACTTCTAGTAAATGCCGAGTTGGAAAAAATTGGATGCAGACAACAGCGAGGTCGAGGCAGCAAAAATAAGGGATTATAAGAAAACTGAAAGCCAAAGGTAGAAAGAATGATATAAAGGAATCAGCTTTTCAACTCGACTCTAATGTTACTGGATTCCATGAATTATGGCAGAACCAATTCTCATCTTCTGTTTGTTCCAATGTGGGACAAATTCATGTCAGATTGAATAACAAGCAGAATTGTCATCAGATGAATTATGAGTAATACAAAGCATCTCCAAAAACACAAGAACAAACACAGAGCCTAAAGAATGATATAAAGGAATCAGCTTTTCAACTCGACTCTAATGTTGCTGGATTCCATGAATTATGGCAGAACCAATTCTCATCTTCTGTTTGTTCCAATGTGGGACAAATTCATGTCAGATTGAATAACAAGCAGAATTGTCATCAGATGAATCATGAGTAATACAAAGCATCTCCAAAAACACAAGAACAAACACAGAGCCTAGATCAAGTAAAGAAAACATCATACATAGATATCAAACATAAGAGAAAACATCATAGATAGATAACAAACATAAGGCTGTGTTTGGTAGCAGCCTAAGAGAATGGCAGTGCACCTTGGCTGTTGATATTTTGGAGTCTGAAGATTGTCAAACACTGGAACCAGATCTTTTGATCTTGCTTCAATCATGCGAGCTGGAATTTTTTCAATCTCAATTTCCCCTCCTGAAGAATTTTTCCCTACTATCTTCATGTCATCCATCATCATCAGCTGAAAGTATATCTGACAAACAATTATAAGAGCTAAGAATACAAATTGCAGATATCTGTATGGTCAAAGAACCAGCAAAGACAAAGTGTAGAAAAGTTTCTATCTATCATCAGCATCACAAGAAAATACCTCAGATTTTGCCCACAGAGGAATTTGAGCTTGATGCATCTGCAGTTCAGCTTCTGAGATATACAAATGATTTCTTTCCTCAGCATTGATCTTCGCTTTAGTCAGAGCATGCCCTTCAGAAGGATAACTAAGATTCATCCTCTTTGTTCCCTCAGGGAAAATTTTTCTGCCATAACCCTGTTCACCATAAATGTCAAGATTATCTTCTCGATCTCTTCGAGTTTGTCTTTGACATATATCCCACTTCTGCAGTGCTTCCACAACCAACCTCACATCACTATCTGGAGATGATTCATAAGGAGTGCTCAATCCTGGCAAAACCATCCCGGACTCTGGCCCATTAGATAGACGCAACACATATTGTATCACGCAACCAGAAGGAGAGAACACCAGAAGATGATACTTAGTGGTCAGTGACCTGTTGTCCGAATACAAATCATTTCCTTTGCAGTTGTGGAAGGCAGAAGCAATAGCCCCAGAAAGGGAACTGGCCCTGCCAGTCGCAGCTGCAGCAGCACCACTCACAGTGCCTTTCCACCCATTATTCCCATTCTTTATTCTGCTAACAACTGTCAATGTAACAGGGGGACCAGATGCACAGAAGCTCTGTTGATTGAGCTTTGATGGTCCTGAATTTGATGGCCAACGAACTGCTATCTTAGTCATCACACCCAGGCCATTGTTGCCATTAATGAGACCAGAACCAGTAGACTGAAGGTTTACGGATCCTCCTGAAGGAGATATTGCAAATAAGTGACTCGTTCCCCTTGAGGAACTTATCATAATCCAGTGGCTGTCCTCACTGAAACTGATGTCCTGTATAATCTAATAACAAAATGGAAGAATAAAGTAGTACCAGAGAAATGGCAATAACTATCTGATCAAAAAATAAAACAATATCATACTATTACCGCATTGGTGAAACCACGTTGCAGCCGGTAAAGATGCACATAAGAACCACCAGTATCAGATCCAGATGAATTTCCTGCAAGTGGAGGTATTATACGGAAGACATTGATGTTGTGACCTTGAACTGAAGCAGTCACCAACAGGATTCCACTATGATCAAAGCACAATGAAGAAATAGGACTCCTGTGTGCTCTAAACTGGGTTACAACAGATTTAGAGACAATATCCCTGACAATTACCTGCAAGAGTCAAGATAATTCTATCAACAAAGAACAAATACAGTTACATTGAGGATTTATCATAACAGCACTTGTTTTCTTCACAGAAAAATGTAGGCCAAGGAGGGTAAAATTATGCTTTAGATTGAGAAGATCTGAATCAATTTTGAGATACAATAGGGTAAAATCTTGAGTTAACAAACAGTGGATTTGCTTGAAATGATGGGAAACATGTTAAACGCACAAACATCCAAATATTACATCCAGCAGTAGATTCAGTGGAACAAATCAAGTGAATTATAACAAGAACAATGTATATAAGCATAGCTTGCAAGAGTAAGCAATAACACATGATAATAACATTGAGAGAAAAGCATACCATTCCAATGTTATCTGTATCTAGTGAATGGCCATTGACAGTGCCATTGTTCTTCCAGCCCGGACTTCCAGGTTTCAGAGAATTACTGCCATCTGGCAGAAGTTCAGAGCAATACCTTGACAGCTTCTTGTATCCCATATCTCCAAGAGTCACTATACCAGCAGCAAGTTGCTTGCTAGATTCTTTTGCATAATGTGCCACAAGGCTGCCATCTGAAGAACCAGAGAAACTTGCAGCAGGTGTGAGATGTTGTGGACTAACACGACCTGTATTTGAAACTAAAACAGGACTTCCACTATAAGCCAACCACCTGGGACCCACTGCAAGCGGTCCATAGCCGATACCACCAGAACCAATACTACCCGAAACTATAGGACATGTAACAATAGTGTATTCTCTCTCCAATGTTACAGCATCAAAACAATGTACCTGCAAAAAAATGAAAAGAGAACAGGAAAATGGAAGCCTATTTTCAGTCTCTGTTTGGGCAAAGATATCACTAAATGAGAAGCACATACAAGTAATATACCTGAGATGCCTGAGAAATTGCTACAACTCGAGGACTGCACCTTACTGAGTAAACAGCAGATCTGAACTTCAGAATATGTACATAAGATTGAGACCTCAAGGAATAAAACCGAACAATTGTGGGAACAATGTTGCCATTTGCAGATTCTTGGCAAGTAGTAACATTCCCATTCCCATTCCCATTGCAGTGGAATGCCAAACCATCCTGGTTATTACCACCCCCTGAAAGCATTCCATCTCCAACAACAACCAGCAATGGACGATCATCTACAAACTTGTCTTCTGATCCCTTTGATCCAATTGGCTTTGGTTGCATTTGCAAAAAAGAAACAGGCCCATCATGCCTGGATACAAGCTCAAGCACATTATTAGCTTCCTCAACATCCCAAACTTGGAAACCAGATCGATAACCCAGCAAGAGAACTTGACGGATGATGTCACCATCGCATTCTAGCTTGTCAAACCCCGCCCATTGCACCTTTTTTCATACATATGGAAGAAAAAATTACTGAAAGGCTTCAGATTGAATTCTACTTAATTCTAAAGAAAACTACAAATGAGAGAATATATAGCAAAAAGCACAGAAATTTTAACAACGAAACATCATAAAAAAAAAGGTAAAGAAATTTTAACAAATAATTCTCAGCAATAAACAAAAGGTAATGAACAAAGTATAAAATACAAATGAGCAACAAAATATTCTAGGCGTTCCCAACATTGTAATACTAATGCAAGAAATCAATGGTTTCCAAATCAGATAACCCCACTACATCCATGGCTCAGATTATAATGGCAGCGCCGCTTTCTTACCCATTTCTAACCATTCAAAGCAAAGAAATGAGTAGTACTGAGTAGAATTTTGAACATAGCTTATAGAAGCTTCTACCCAAAAGTACCCTAAATGAGTTAAATTCAAACATACATTCTGGAGTGATTTTAAGATCACTAAAACTCAAAGATAAACAAAATTCTGAGCCCTTAACAGAAGAAATTTATTTACTTAAATAAAGAAAACATTTTCCAGCATACCTGCCCTCTATGACTCCTGAAGGATGATTCCCAGCTTAGGGCGCTAGGCTCAACCCAAACACAACTCTTATTAGGTTTTAAGTCTGATCAAAGGTCAGATTTAACAGGTAAAACATGTCTGAGAAATATAATGTGATCCTGATGGCTGGATTTCCACTTATGGAAGAATAGTTTTATTAGTAGGATTGAACAATACTGCACAATCAATGGCTTAGTCTAATCTTTCAAATCAGACTTATCAAGGTGCAACAATCAGTGAAAAATGGACTAACAGAAACCAGCAATTGAAAGCAATATCTAAGATCAAGGAAAACAGAATTTTGGAAAGCAGAGTAGCAGTAGGATTCTAGAACTTGATGGAGAAAACCGAGTAACAGAAACTGTTTTAGGTCCAGAATCTTAAACAGAAACCAGAACTAGGAAATAAAAACCAGACTGGTGTCTAAGCAATTCTAGGCTTTGGACAGGGAAAAAATCAAGAAGACACCAAAAAAGCATCCCCTCAGATACCAAGCAGTAAGCACCCTTACAGCAAAGAGAACCTGAAATGCCTAGACGACGCTTTGACAACTATGCTAAAAATACAAAACAGATTCTGAAATCCCGGAGTTGAATAAACCTAGTTGCAGTAGGAATTAAGTTTCAATTGAAAATATCAGTTTCTTAAACCAGAACTAGGATGAGATTAGGAACAGAAATTCTGAAGACTATATTGATGACAACCAGCATGTTATTTATGTAAATAGATCAGAAATTAAGATAAAAAGTAAGTTAACTAATTGCAGGATAGGGAAAGAATGCAGAACTGGCCTAGATCGATGGAGAAGAAAGATGTTATCACGGAGTCCCACCTGATTTGAAGGGCTGAAATCCCACCAGTAGCCCAACCTGGAATCCCGCCAGGGTTCACTACTGAATCTCACAGCAGTTAAACACTCTTGAATCCCACAAGAGTAAATACAGCTGAATCCCACATATCAGAATCAGATGCAATAGCCGATTTCGTTCCACTAAAAAATCACAAGGAAGGGCCTAGCCCTTTACATGTACTTAAGACTTGTGTCAGATTGATACATATGGTCCTAGTAAAGCTGAAACCAATAGGATTCAACCCTGGACAGAACATGAAAAGAAACACAAAAACAGAATAAAAAATCCTCCCTATCGCAGGCTAATAGGAGGATATTTAAACCAACTACGAAACTGAAAATTAGAAAGAAACAGAATATAATCAGATCTGGAACTTATAAATATTAATCCAGCCTCAGTAAACAATGGATTAATAAATAAAATAAGAAAAAAAAAAAGGCAAAGAAACCCCCAGAATTCTTGTTTTGTGGAAACCAGAAAAAACTCCAAACCACATGTTCAGGTTTCAACCAAAAACTATTTCAATGATGAATCACAGGCTAGTTTTTGGACATGTTCTTCTTCCTGCAGGTGTACCGAACTGGTACCTTGAATCCACATCAGGAGGACCAGGACTCTTCTTCCTAATTCCTGCAGAGCCTTTTTTCTTTAGTACAAGAGATTCTATTATAGATTTTAAACTCAAAGGATCTCTTTATCAGAGATAAATTCAACCACAAAGATGCGACACAAATGATCCAGAACATCTTTGTAATGCAAAGAGTTGCTCTCTTCTTGGGAAATTCCTCATTGCACAAAAAACCAACAGTCAAAAAAAAAAAAGGAAGTGGAAGAAGAAGAGGAAGGACAAAGATCAACCATGCAGAAATGCCGAGGCAGGCATCAGACTTTGAAACCCTAGGATTGGTCCAATAGCATTTAACAGAAATTCATTGATATGGTGAAGAAATATATAACGAGGAAAAAGTAAATATAAGACTATTTAAAGCAATAGTTTCTCTAATTATGAAGAAAGTCCCTAATACCAGGTCACGATGAATGTACCATTCACAACCTCAGTGCTTGCAACTATCGGAACAACAAAAATAGAAATAATATTGATGATGACAAAAAACAACAAAAAGCCAAGACTATGATAACAATAAATGCCATGAATATAAGACAATGGGTCCAGTGTCTTTGGTACAGATTTTAATATAAATCAACTATAATACCAAATGACTAGAACTAACTAATTAAGTTTCCCATAAACATTAAAATATAGTGTTAATTAGACTATAAATCCATAAATAACTTAGTATTTTAGCTATATCACATTCATAAATTATCAAATTCCCTCAACGAATCCAAAATTACAGCATTTTCCCAAAAAAAAATATCAGGATTTAGAAAGAGATCAATTCAATAGAATTACTCCCAAGTATCAATTATCATAAATTACTTAGGTGTCTTGCCAGAAAAATTTACAACATTTTTGGATTTCAGTTTCAATGGTTGATGGTTAAAATTAGGGAGAGATTGTGGTTTCTACTTCTGCACAGACAAGGGAAAGAGAGGACTTATAAATGAAAATGGCTTGTGGTGACATAAGAGAGAGGGTCTTAGAAGTCGATTGTTAATGAACTAAATAGGGTTTATGGAGATCAATGGTCGTAGATGGGTTATGACTTATGATGTCACAAAACAGATGATGAATAAAAAACCTAATCAGATATAATGCGTCAGAGATTGCCAGGGCACTTGTAAAAGCTCCGTAAGATGCAAAATTACCTTACTTAAGCCCACTACAAGCCAAAATGCAACAATGACTAAGGCCCACAAGCCCACTTTCAAATAATTATATACAAAAAATCAATTAAAACCCTATAAATTGTCAAATGAACACTCTTCAGAATCATTTTCAGGGTGTTCATAGGTTCATGGGGAGTTGGGAACTTCTAGCCCATTGTCATTAGTGTCCAGGCTCATTCATCTCTTCCCAATTTCAGATTATGTATTAGGTTTCGTAAAATATTTTTCTACTCATCCAAATCTATCTGTTATCCATTATATAAAAATAAATAAAGAGAGAGATAGGAATACTCTTCAAAATCTTCAAGACACTTCAACATGAACTCAAAGCCTAATAATGCTCTTCACAGGTCCCACCAAAAATAAAAAGACAAACTGTTAATAACAAGCAGACAAATAAGCCTAATTAAATTGTAATGCTTAATTGGGAAAAGCCCATGGCACCTTCTCTCATCCAAATCTGATGTAAAACTGGAATCACAAGTGACCCTAGTCCCAGGCAGGATCTGTAATTCTGGTTGAATGGAGAAGATTTCGATTACTCCCAAACCACAACTCAGATGAAGCTGAATTTTGGATCGAAGATCCTTTATGAGGGAGTAAACCATCCAAATTTGAGAAAATTCTGCCCGCTGAATTGAGAGAGATGCTGGTTGCAAGAAGGAAACTTTTGGTGATTCTTCAAGAACTAGGAGTAGAAGCGTCAGATGATCCTCAAACTTGGATCAAGTGGTCGTTCTAAGGTCTCCAACAAACCCTCAAAATCCTGCAGCAATCAGAGACCTAGTTTGGGAGATACGCACTTGAACATTCTTCCCGAGAAAACCCCGTCACTGAAAGTCGATAGGCTCTGAGTGCATAGTCTGATCAGCCATCTTAAAGGGTTTCAAGTCTTCAAACAATCTTGTAATAGCTCTCAAACACTCTATCAAGTTGGAATAAAGAATAAAATAAAAGAGACAAGAATTCGAAGGAGGGTTGAGAGGAGGGAAGAAGAAGGTTAGGTTTTGGGCATCTCATCTAACTGTATCCCATAGCAAAACAGCATAAGCCATCTTAATTCAACTCTTCATTAACTTGTTAAATCGATTACAATGGTCTCACTTCTATAGTTTAGGCACAGCCTTACAATTAGAAATAAACCAAACATAGTTGTCACGGTGCCAAGGCGAACCAAGGCGGTGGAGGGTTGTCTAAGCGCTTAGGCGAGAAAGCGTCCGCCATAAGGCGAACTAGGCGAACAAGTGTTATTTTTTATTTTTTCAATTTTCTAACATTATTTAGCAAGTTATATATACCTTGTATCATAAAAAATCAAGATTAAGCCACATCAAGTCATTAAAAATCAACATTTAGCCACATCAAATCATAAAAAATTAACATTAAGTCATATTAAGTTATAAAAAATCAACATTTAGAAAAATGCTCTAATTCTATAATAAGTTTGACTGGTCAAATGATTTTATTTTTACATGAGACTTTTTGTATTAGTTATAATATAAAACCAGCTTTCTAACAAGTCTAAGATTACTTAAATCTGAGTTGCAATGACAAAGTAATGCTTTAGTCAAACTTATTTTTAAGTGCGCGAATACTGTTAAAATCGCCTAAATGAAAATAATTTTATGAATATCAAAACAAAATATTTTTTTACCGGACTTTTGGTTTTTAGCAATGTTTTAACATGATAGAATTTATAAAATTTTCATAATTGAGAAAACCCTAGCATTTAAAAGTTGAAAATCGTCCATATAACCAAAATCCAGTTTTTGTTCTTGGACTGGGGGGTTGACTTTTTATCCTTTTGGAATTTGATTTTTAAACTATTTTTATTGAATTCAAATAGGGGGTATTTGCTTATTTATGAATAATATCTTAAGTAAATGAACATTTACTTGAATGATATTTGGCATAAATAAATGCCGAAATAGAAGGCAACATGCAGTGCAACAAGGCGGCTGTCGCCTAAGCCCCAGGCAAACCGCCTGGACGCCTAGGCGTCGCCTATGACAACTATGAAACCAAATAAGAAACTAACATGAAAAAGGAAACTAGTAGCTTCTGGCAATTAACTATTGATGTGTACTCTAAGAAAACATAAAAAGGCAATATTAGGGACCTTCTAGAAGGCTACTTGACTTGTCCAACTTGACTTTTGCCAGGTCAAACACAAGAATACAAAAACCAGCTGTATGGAGAAATCGCAGGGCACAACTTGAAGCTTCTGGACAGCTGCTGCTAGGCTGGTTCAATGGCACCTTGGAAGCTCTTCTAGAAGACCAAAATAGAAAGTAAAATAAGGACTAAACATGGGGCTACTATGCTGGTATGATGGCTGCAAAGATGGACCAGCATAAGACCAAAATTGGGGCCGCTAGCTGGCTGGTTCGATGGGATAGGATTGGGCCAGTATTGGACCAGCTTTGCACCTTCTTTTTGGTAGCTCGACCTACATCACAATCCTTCAAATCCATACTTTTTAGCTACTATCCTTCCCCATATATGCTCCTTCTCCCCAAGCCACCAGAGCATATTCCTAACAAAGGCCTCGTCCCCTCTCAGAATCAATTCCAGGAAATTTGCAACCAGTGCTTGGACAGGGTATAAAGACACAAACTAGATTAGCCATTCCAAAAGAGCAATTCTAAGTAAAATGCAGCTTCCCATTAATACCTATCAAGTATTAGGTAGAATCCATCCATGCAGTAATTTGCTCAAAAGAACCATGATATCGGCGGCTATTATCATAAATTTACATCTTCCCACCAGGATGATTCAGTTCTGTGGCTTCTGCCACTGTCTTTGCTTCTAGCATCTCCATTGAACTTCCATATGCATTAAGTAGATCCAAATCTTTAAGCAATGCACAATCAAACTATGCATAAGAAAATAGAGGACACTGTTTCACTTAAAGGTGCAAAAACAAAGAAACTGAGAACTAAAACCGCCTGAAACTGTAAGGTGCGCTTACATTGGCACCAGAGCATAACGTAACATGTTCATCAGACCATAAGTAGTGCATCTCAACACTAAGTCACTTGCACCTTTGGGACCTAAATGAAATATTTAATAAATTTCCTAGAATGTTCATTAAAGTTGCAATGTTTCTTTCTTTTAAGTCATGCAAATTATGCTAGCAAACAATTGTCAGCAATCCCTTGAACCAGAAACTAGAAAGTAGTTTCTTCCAATCAAATTCAGAAAAGCATGCAACTGTTAGTTTCTTCCAAGACAATCCATGATCCAACCCCAAGGGGGTAACTCCAGTGGAAGGACTAATACCTCACAATTAAGAGATCATGAGTTCAACTCTCCTTGGAGCCTACCTATACAAAAAAAACCCATGATCTAGATGAAACGATGATTTGGGAATTTCCAATTTTCCTTTGAGAAAATTACAAGTGAAACTAGTTAAAAACTTAGAAGTACGCTAAATAGAGAAGCAAAATTTCCATTTTATCTTCCCATCCCCAACCCCCCCCCCCACACACACACAATAAAGTCATAAATCTAAGACCAAACAACTGTTCAAGGAGAATCAACTAAGGATATTATTGGGATGTTGTGGGTGGAAAGAATTATAATTTAGTAACTTTATAAGCCAAAGAGATGGAATACCTCTGTGACAATACTTTCCAAAGAAAATTAAGTACCAAAAGGGAAAAGAGACATTATAGAATTGATGGTGCAAAGCATAGACTACTTTTCAACAAAACAGGCCAAGTATTATGAAGACAGCATGGATATGACACAAAACACAACATTTACTGCTCAAAAGCTAAGTGTAGATTCACAACTTACGTTACAAGGTTAAGGAAACATCGGTCTTGACCCATCATCAAGAAAGCTTGATGATGTAAACATATGCACGGCATTTTTATAGCTATTTAATTGAATACAACATCTCAGCCTTTTCCAAACTAAAAAGGATCAGCTAATGGATCCTTGCCCTCCAAAAAACTCTATCCGAGGTCATACTAGAGTCAACACCTAAACTTTGCATGTCTTTCCTTACTACTTCTCTTATGGTCATTTTAGACTTGCCCCTAGCTCTTTTAAATCCTTCCATCTGAATGTGATTACTCCTCCATCTTAAGGCCTCCGTTGAACTTAGCCATACCACCTCAAACGAATTTCTCATATCTCATCCTAAATCAAGGCAACTCCCAAATGAGTTCTAATATGGTCATTCCTTACTTTATCCTTCCTAGTTTTTCCACACATCCATCTCAACATTCTCATCTCTGCTACACTAAGTTTATTTATATTACGCTTCTTAATTGCCCATCATTCCACCCCATACCCGATCTTACGACTATTATATAGAATTTTCCGTTAAGCTTTACAAGAATACGCCAATCACACAACACCCCAGATGCACCTCTCCACTTCATTCATCCTACTTTAATTCTCTGAACAGCATCATCCTCTATATCACATTCTTTGTTTATGGTCGACCCCAGATATCTAAAATAATCACTTTGAGGTATCTCTCTCTTCCCAAATTTTACAATTTCATTATCCGTCTTATTGTAACTAAAGTTGCACATTTGCAACCATACTCCGTCTTCATTCTACTTATCTTAAAACCTCTTGATTCCAAGGTCGATCTCCCTCACTCCAACTTAGAGTTAATCCCTGCTATTATCTCATCCATTAAAACAACATCATCTGCAAAAAACATACACCACATAACCTCATCCTGAATGCTCCTAGTTAAATCATCCATGATATCTTTTTTATTGACTCTAATTGCTAAAGTCGATGGCTAGTCTAACTTGCCAGAAAAAATAAATAAATAGAACGGGAGTTGTGGAAAAGAACGAAGGCAATGGAAAAAGAAATGCTCCTAATACTACTAGCATGCCTAAACCAATCTTAGCTGGTAACAACAGATTTTAGCAAATAAAATTCATGCACGGGACAACTACAGCCACTATAGGAGGATTTACATTTTTCCACTGACACATATTCTCTCCTACAGGACTATATTTTATCAACATGATCTAATGAAAGTTAACCATTAAACAGTCGGTTTCCGTTTCACTTTTCCAGTAAAAGTCCATGCTATAAACATTCATATTATGACAATGACTTAAAAAAAAAAAAAAAGAAAGAAAGAGTTCAGAGCTGCTGGAACTGAGTCGAGAATATATCCGCCAAGTTCAGTCCTAACGGGCGTAACTGTGAAAGCATCTTTGAGGGTACATAAGACTACTACTTCCGAAGTCATTGCCTCATTACTCCTATCTCTCAAGTATATCAAAACAAGATTTTGAAAAATCAACCAATTCAAACGAAAATGGTACCTGATCACGGCTGGCATCGTCATCTCTATCCACAATCGAAGACGCAACCGACGCACCAGCTGATCGAACTGTGGAAGCAACAGTGGAGGCTCCCGAGGAGACAATCCTCCAGTAACTAGAGATCGTACGGAAAGAGTTCGGAATGAACCCATTACTCCGCCCCGACCTCGGAACTACTCCCTGCGGTTTCTGGCCATCATTCCTCATCCCCAATATCCACAGAAGAAAAGAATAAAACTGCAAAAAGAGGAAAACTCTCTTTTTCTCCAAACTCTGCCCTAATCATAACAGCAGTTTGTTTCTTTCAGACTCAAAAGAAACCAACCCCACCTTCCCAATTTCAAGTCACCACTATTTCCATCTCCTTTTCCTTCCTCGAATAATTCAAAAGTCGAAAACCACAAAACTATCCGAAACAATACAAAACCTTTTCGACCTTCGTCGCCTTCTTCCTCAATTCAGCAAACAAACAACAAGAAGTAATTCGTCCCGAAACCCTAAAAAAAATCGGACTTTCTTCCCTTCTGGTTTTTATCAACAGAAAAATCGATTAAAGCTCTTTGTCCGTGACTTCGTCCTGCTTGATCCACTTCTCGAAAATAAAAATTCCTCCTCGTCTTCAAAAAACACTCAAAATATGAAAGAATCACTTCAATTAAAAAGAATACAGAAAGAATTTTTTTTTCACTGAAAATCAGAACTCCAGAATCGACTTTAAAACGGATTCAAAAGAGATAAGACGGATTATGGAAATTTAGCTGAACAACTGAGATGAAATCGTTGATTAAAGCTGTTTTGAGATCGGAGAAAACCAGGTATAGATCTAAGAACAGTGGTTCTTGAGGGGAGGGTTCAGGTGGGAAGAAGAGAGAGGAATGGATCGCTAATGATCGGATAATGAAATGATGACTCTAAATTTACGTCTCAATCTCTCTCTTCGTTTTCTTCTTTCTTTTCTTTTCTAATTTTCCCCTCTTGCCTTTGTTTCCTTTCTTTCCTTCCTTCTTAGAACAAATACCTCCGCACGTCTTGTCCGACTCGAAGCGTGAATGAGCTTTGCCCCCCCCCCCCCAACACCACGCCACACCACACCAAGGTAAAAACGCGGCAAATGGATAGATTGGTAAAAAGGTAAAAAGATTAAAAAGATTTTTAAATGCTTTAGAATAGGCCGTTGAGCTGTGTCGATTGGGCTGTGGAACATGGAAATATGGGCTATGGGCCATGGGCTAGCCCACGGCTCATGCAGATTCTGAACTTGTTGATCAATATGAACGGGCGTTCAGGCATAGGAAACGCTCAAATACAGTCCATGTTTTCAAAAGACTATGAAAAGACGTCCCTACCCCTTAAAAAACAATAGTTGTGTTCAGGCTTTCCCTACATCAAAACGGCAGTGTTTCTCCTCCTTTTTCAAATCATTAATATTAAGCAAAAATGAAAACTACCTGGGGACGTGGCTTTTACACACAGACATAATATTTTTAATTTAAATTTGAGGAAAAAACAAAACTTGAAATGCTATATGGCCTCTACATCAAAAAACAAAATGGGTGAAATGATCGTCCAACCTTTCATGAAAGGCGAAATTTCTGTCTCTATTGATGATCCCGTGTGCACTCCCAGAGGCCCCCACACTAGTACGGACACACTCACTGCCTTTTAGGAAACCCTCTCCCTTGAACAATGTGGCCTTATGTTCAAACATCGAAGGGGGCAAAATGACCACCCAACACCTCATAAAAGGTGAAAATTCTATCTCTATTGTTGCTTTCATGCACTCTCCCATATGCGCAGAGGTCACGTTACTTTTCAAATAATCCACTCCCTTTAAGGAAAAAAGAAGCATGAAAGACAGTGTGGCCCTAGTGCCTAACACACAAAAAGGAGTGAAATGACCATCCCACCCCTCATTTGTGTTTGGGGCAAGAGCCACGTTGCCTTTAAGGTTTCTTTTTCCTTTTTATCTAATTATTAGATTAATATATTATTATTACATATGAATGAAAAGTGGCATGGGTGATATAAAGGGTTGTTAGGGCAAGTGTGACGAAAATTTTCTACTTGTATAAATATATGTGTGATGCACTCATGTCCACGAAGTGAAGGGACGAAAATCTGTCAGCCAGCCACAAACAGTCAGTTGATTCACTGGCAATGCAGTCGCTGATTCACTGGTAATGAGAGCAACAACCTCCCAATCTCCCCTTCACCTGTTTTCGTGCCCTCCCTGCTACGTTCATCTGTTGTATGTTGCTGATTGCGTGGGCACTTCTTTCCCTTGCCAATAATAAATTTTCTTCCACCAAAAAAAAAAACTCATGTCTGCGAGAATATCCCCCATTACCCCCTCTTTCTCCCATCCCCTATGAAATGACATCTTTGTCCCTATTAATCGAACCGATAGGAGGCTCTAATTGGTTGTTTCTTGTTAGCAAGCCTACACTACCGAACAAGAAACATTCTCCCTTAAGAATATATGCACTGTTGATATGCCATTTATATCAAAAGAACAAGAAAATCCTTTCTATGAAGTTTGCAGACTCAGATTGCCAAATGGAGTATTCCCTTTTTATAGTCATTTTTTACTTTGGGATGGCTTTAAGCATATAAGTTATCCTTGTTTTGCTTGGGGGTAAAATATTTCCTTATGCCCATAAATATTGGCATCCTTCACATCAAGCAGCTGACGCACAAGAGGAAGTATCTCACGTTTTGTATACAAAAAGTCCATATGATAGGGGGGAGAGTATTCATTAAAGAGTTTTAGGGCGGAGAGAGAGAGGGAGAGTGCAAGACAATAAACACAATATTCAGTGTGTTTATCATTTTTCTTTATCTTTAAGTCGATACTATTCATAGTTCCAACTTTGCCATCGTTTTTTTGTATTCTCAATCTCATAACTCTTGAAATTTGTAAAACCTAAATTGTTATTAATTGTGAACATTACTTCCTCCCAGTGGAGTTTAGATTTTCTCTAGTGCAATTTGCCATAAACCCTATATTTCACTTGAATTATATGAAGAAGGCATCTATTTAAGTAAATTGTGCATTAGTTATTAAATATTTATGTTCTTCTAGAAACATGAGGCCATGGACCCACTCCAAATCCACCTAATCTTCATGAAAAACCGAATGGAATGAAATTGTGAACGTTTTGGAAATTTTTTTTTTCTCGTAAAAAATTAAAGTCAAGCCATGTCTAAAAGTCTTTGCCTGGAATTGCTTTGTCTGTAGATTTTGGAGTAGGATACAATCCTTCAAAGTGAAGTCATGTATAAAGAGGATCCTTAGCCTTCTAAAGGATAATCCAGAGTTCGTGTTCATACTAAGAAAGTGCATATGATAAAAAAAAAAAAAAAAAAAAAATGAAATCCATGGGTTGACCACTAAAAAAGGTATTGTACATGTTGCTTGTATAAGAGTACCTCATCCCTCATAATTCTTTTCTTCTTTTGCACTATCAAGGACAACTTATTCACCACAGCATGAGCCTCCGCTGAGAATTAATAGTTGGAGACTTTAATACTAAGTTCGTATTTAGTATATATCCTCCAAATAGATTTCGAGTTTAGAATATATTTTAAAACATGATCTTTTGTATTTTCTTCTTTCAAAATGCATTTTAGATCCAAAAACTATTTCAAATATGTATATCAATATAACCTAATTAGGGTGTTGCATCAACCCTTAATTTGAACGGAAAACCTCACTGTCATATATGGGCCTCTACATATTTTGGTTTCTTTTTCTTATCTCCCCCCCCCCCCCCCCCCGCCCCCCGCCCCCCGGCATCTTTTTTGGTAGGCAAAGATTTATTCAGGTAAAAAAAAGAATTCCCATTTAGCAAAAGGGAGTTTCTATTGACATCTCTTAGGAGTTGTCAATTAATTTAAAACTTTTTTTATCATCTTTGTACAATACACTTAGTCCTTTAGTGAGGGTAAAATTATCATTTCACATATGTATTTGAAATGTGTGCAAGACAATGGAAATAAATACATTTTCAAATTATTTGAAAATTTTTTTTACTCCTCAATTAATTAAACATTCTAAATACATCTATAGAGATGTCATTCGGACAATCCCCGAACAAGAACCATCAACATATAATTAACTTTGGGAGTCTCACATAATAAACCAAAACCTGGCCTAGGCATAAATTTGTGTTACACTGCATTGAGTGTGAGCAAGAAGCCCAATATGGCACAGTACTAATTGATAAGATATTTTGATGGTGAAAGAATGCTACCTATCATGTGGCCCTGTGTTAGACATAGATGGGGGTAAAATGACAGCCCCAACCCTGTGAAACACATAACATCCACCCACCTTGATGGCCCCCATGTTGGTGTAGGAACCCCACAATAATTTTAACTTGTTCTTCATGTGCATCATTATACATTTATATTCTCACTGACTTTCCTATTTGGGGGAGATATGTCCAATTAAAGGATACAAAGCAAATAACGTTATGTTGTTGAATTTTTTAATGGATCACAAGAAAAAAGACAGATAATTTGACATAAAAAGGATCTAAAATGATTTGAATTGAAGGAGTTGTAGATGTGAACTTTGTTACATTAGGTAAACATTTCCTCTTCCAATTCCTCTAAATTCAATTATGTATTCATCTTCTAAGGATTAGCTACTTTTATTTTTTACCCTTTCAAATAAAGAAAAAAAAAAAAAAGATGCTCAAGCAACTAGGACGACATAGTTTCTCTTTAATCATAGTAAAGAGAGAATCTCTTATTCCATCTCATTTGACGCTCTGATTGGATTGAAAAAGAATATTTCATACAATAGATAAAATAGTGGTTGAGAGTTAATGACAAACCTATAATCCAATTATCATCATCACCATTGGTAAGGAGATTCTTTCCACCTTAGATGAAGAAAAACTTAATCCAATTGAAAAACAATATTTTCGTTTGAGTGCCTGTTGTAAAAGAGTAAATAGTGAAGTGTTTTGGAATCGAGTGTTGGTGATTTGACCAATCAATTATTGGATCGAAAAAGCAAAAGACAATTCCATGTAATCAAACAGGGTTGAAATCGTCTGCAATTCCGATCTGGTACAATTCCATGAAATACCACATTCAGGGGGTGACATGTGTATTGATACCAATGCAATGGTCTAGATCTGGTACAACTAATAAAATCTTAAATCAATGAAGAGTCATTTAAATCAGATATGGACCATTGCATTGGTATCAATACACGTGTCACCCCCTGAAGGTGGTATTTCACGAAATTGTACCATATCCTAATTGCAGACGATTTTTTTCCAATCAAACAAGGATTACATGTTTATATTATAATCTAATGAGCTTATGTATTATGACATTAGATTAATCTTCCACAGTCGTTAAGTCATGGTGTCTCTGTTTGTTTGGATCCAAGTAACGATTGGAACAAATGGACAAATTATGTGCTTCCCATGGTTTCCTTTCTTTCCTTTTTAAATGGGTTGCCCTTTGATGTAAACATCTGTTTGTCCCTTTTTTCTAAAAAAATCTAATGGGTGACAAGTGACAACATTGTGTTACCATTTCTAAATGATGTAGGGTTTATTATTCTTAGTAGTATGACACAGATCGCCTAACACACCAATTTTTTCTTTTTTTCATTTTTCTGGTATTAGTATGGATCACTCGTGATCGATTCGGGCTCAACACAATCCAATCCGTATCAGTATCGATGGTGTTGGATATCAATGTCAATATTATGCACAAAAACCTTGAAGGAGAAAGTTTTCTTTACCGATACTGAATGATGCGACGGTCCAGATGTGACCCCCCATCGCTCTCTATGTCTCTACCCACTATTGTATATTGTTAAAATATCTCCAAATGAACATGAATTTTTTGGGCATCATAGCTCACCAACTACGCTAAAAAAAATATTGTTAGATATAATTAGAAGATCCTAAGAGAAAGAGTTAGCTTGGAAGAGCTTAAGATCCATAATACCAGTTAACATGTCATAAGGTGATTGGACCTTTATGAATCATGCATATAAAATGGCATTTGCTTGAATATTTGAATTATATTCCGTTCCATAATACCAGTTAACATCTCATAAGGTGATTGGACCTTTATGAATCATGCATATAAAATGGCATTTGCTTGAATATTTGAATTATATTCCCCCACCTTGTTCATTAATTCTTGTAGGATCTATATTTGTTTTAAGAGCAATAAGATTTTAAGTGCAGTAGGCACTAGGCAGCTGTTATATCAATTGGAATCCCTTTCTGCTAAATCTATTTATTTTGGAAGAGTTTTCTATACCGGGCATTTGTTCTAAGAGCAATAAAGTTTTAAGTGCAGTAGGCAGTCAGCATATCACTTGGAATTCTTAGGTCATAGGGATGCATAATGACCATCGTGCCCTTCTTGGGGGTGTATGCCCATATGTCTAGACATAGAGATCGTTCTTAGACAGAAATCACTTGTCCAAAATTTTAATTTATTTTTTCTCTTCTCCCTCACCGTTGTGGGCCTCTACGAACGATACTTTATATATTGTCATTTATGTGGCATGGAAGATTCCTCCTACACCAACAATGTGAAGAGCCCTCCCCATAGATTTATATACCATATAGAAACGAATAGAAAAGCCTATAACATCCTTTCTCCATGCCCGAAATGTCATTTAGGTTTCTCACGAAAGAAAAAAATGTCATTTCCGATGGGGGGAGCTATTTATGTAAGATTTTATTTAATTTAGAAAGTGTGAATAGGAGGGTTGAATGAGCGCCCCTAGCTGTCTACCCCTGAGTTAGAAGTTCATCCCTAGATTGTTAAAAGTTGAAAGTCAATTAATGCAACAGATAACAACGTTGTCTTTATATGTAAAATATAGATTAAATGAAAAAAAAAATTACATTAAATATTTGGGATTTTTGGGAATAAAATAAAGGACAATTAAATGAAAGTATCAAGCTCTAATTACTCCAATAGAAATGTCATTTATACTCCTTTTATGTATTAATTTATCATTTTATGATAAATTCGTGCCATTTTTTACAGATTAACTTAATTTACTTAGAGAGACGGTTCCTTGTAAGGTTGTGTAGAGCGAATATGGAAGCATCAACAGGAGTAGGATTTCTCATCTTTCTTGAGGGCGAGGCAATCATTCCCCTTCTTATATTTGAGCGCAAGGGCCACGCAACCTTTTAGGCTTCTTTTCCCATTTATTTTTAAAGAATTTTATTATTTTTTCTGTTGTATAATATATAAGAGACAAAATGGATGCAAGTCCAGTACTCCAATCTACCCTAACTTCTATCGCGTTACATGACCAATTGAACAAAACCTGAACCGTTAGATGGGAAGATGAAACCATATCCTTGTTAAATATCAAATTTGTGGCTTCTTTCACATTTTCTTTGTTTTATTTCAATAATTTAACACTCGGCATAGTCTACTTAGGCTTCAAATTGGCACTTATGTTATAAGGAGTGGGACCTATTTCTCAGTAAAATTTGAACCTCACCTTATATAATTCTACCGAACTCAACAGACCCTTAGTTATATTGATATTCAAGGTTCTAAACCTTTTTACAACAACCACAACTCCAATTTTTTTAATTTAAAATTGATAGAAGATAGAGTGAGATCTATAATATGACATTATTATAATGTGATATTATTGTATGCACTATGAATGGAATTAATGACTTTATATATATATATATATATATATGTAAAAGTACATCATTACTAGGTGTTTTTTTGGTTGGCTTGAGTTTTTGGACTTACAAAAGTGGCCACATTATGTGTTCAAGTGTCATGATCAATTGATTTGGACTTGACACTATATAGGTCTAAAATACTTTTAACATGAAAGAATAATTTGGGTTTCCCTATTGGCATTTGCGGACTTGTCCACAGTTTTGGAATTTGGTCCAATAGCTCAAGGACATTACGAAAGTAAATAAATAAGATAATGTAAACACCATCAATATGCCTTCGTTTTTTTGTTTCATAAGATATTATATGTTATCCTTCTATCATGTACTATGAAGCTATAAGATTAGGGTAGTCAATTTTTTTCTTTGGGTAAATTGCACTAGATATCCAACATTTAGAGAAACTACATCTGTGTTCCCTCAGGTTTGATATATTTTATTTAAATATATGTACATTTTTTCAACTTTGCCCATATTGGCCACCACCTCTAGATACTTCTCGCCAATAGGATAATGGTTTGACCTAATGATGTGGTTTATTATCTCCCCTCTTGGTCCTCTTTCTTTCGTACTACGGGTGGATGTTGTGATCGATTTATTGGAGGAGAGGAAAAAAGTATTCAGCAACCACAATATTGATGAGTAAAGTAAAAATTGGAAAAGAAGCACCCCAAACATGATACACAAGAAACATTAAATACATCAAACATAACATTTAAGAAACTTGTGATACCTCAAACCTAATAAACAAGAATGAGGTACCCAAGACATAATTTCTCTAAATGCTATGTATCCTAGATGCAATTAACCTGATATTTTTAACTTAAAAAAAAGTAATAAAATCACTATTGATTATTAAAAAGATAAAAGTTTCCTTAATATTAATCAAAGATGGAATTTTCTTGATAGAAATATCTAATTCTACCATGTGAAAGGGCAATATGGTGGTTTTGACCATGGAATATCTAATGAATGGTCTATATAGGTTACATGTCAAATTTCAGACTCAAACTCAATTACTTTTTCTACGTATGTGCATCCACCCTATTTATTCTAAAATTTTTCATTACTTTTTTTTGTAGTTATGTGACTGAACTTGTTTGGCTAAAACTTGATGTGTGTGTAGGAGACCTTGGGTCTACGGTTTTCCTATCAATAAAGTTTCAGTCTCGTATAACTAGGCCCCATCAAGAACATTCCTTTCTTTACGGTTGTCTAAGAAATTTGGGTCGAGAAAAATAAGAAGGGATTGGGTTTTATGATTCATCATATATCCATAATATATCCGCGAGCATGCACTTGATTTGCCGCGTGGCAAGTCAGATGAGGGAAATTCAACCATTACTACATGAGCATTTCACTAGATGTCCAATGCCATAGTGTATGCATTTGTTATATTAAACCCTCCATATTTGCAAGACCATGCATGGTCCTGTAGAAAACAAACTCATGGTAAGCGGAAAAAAGAAAAAAAGAAGTAGAAGAAGAAGTAAGCAAAAGGACCTTACGATCGAGGACTATTAAAACTCCCAAATAAGGGTAGGGTTGGGGATGGTTTGGCAATTTCAACTATTAAATAAATAAGTTGATTTTGATTGATGGTATGTTTATTTTTATAATCTCTTGCAATTATATTACACACGTTACGTTTTATTATCCATTTTTTTTATAGTCAATATATTTTAAAATTCTAATTTTTAAATAAAAATACATGCATTTAGGTGGAAACCTGTACACAAATAGAGAATGACATGATGAATAAACTCACAAAATTTTAATACCAAACAAATTGTGATATCACATATGAATAAATTTTTAAAGTTAAAAATGAAAAATTGTCATTATAGAGATGTTGTTAATCCCCCATTATGTTTGGGTGAATCACCTATGGCTAGGTGTGTCTATTTGGGGGTTAAATTGAAAAGATGGGCGAGTCAAACTAGTTAATTTTTAAATAACAAGTGTTTTCTGTCCAAGAGCACTCCCAGGAGGGGTACAATGGTCATTGCGTGCCCCCTGTATTTGTGAGGCAAGGGGCGCTCTCGAACAGAAAGCTTTGTTCCATTTTAAAACCAGCCAAATGAATCATTGTCAAGTTTAAATTTTGCCTTTTAAAATGTTCTTATAAGGGAATGAGTTAAAAAATATGACATGACTTCTGGACCAGTATAGAGACAAATGAGAGTGCACATAAGAGTAGTAATAGTAGATGAATTCTCACATTTCACATGGGGCAGGCGATCATTTCGCCCTCAAACATAGGGGCCACCTTACCTTTTACTATTATTTTTCTCTATTCTTAAATATTAGGTGGTTGGTCTAGCTTGATGGACAAGATCGACCAATAGGACATAACCTGAAACCCAATAAAAACTAATAGTTTTGTTAGTTACTTATTTATATTCTTAATCATTGAGTTACAATTGCTTTTAACTACTAAAATCAAGATATATGATGTACCTTGCCTTAATATATATATATATATATATTTATTTTTAAATATTGATTGAAATATTATATTAATTAAATTGATAACCTATAATAACCTAAGAATCAAAGATGAGAAGAGTCCAAAAATTGTTTGGACCGGTAGCCAAACAGTTATGGTTTGATTTAAAGGGCTAATTAACTTTACGGGTCAATTTGGTTTGGACCAATATGTGCTAAAAGCCTCGAGCTAATTTGATCGAAATTGTCCAAAATTGTCCAAGACTAATCGATTGACACCCTTGTATGCATGGTCAAGTAAATGGAATCAACAATAGAATCGATCTCTTTAATTTTGATCAACTTTAGAAATCAGTCGGAATGGACAATCAAATGGAAAAATACTCGTAAGTTCTTTTATTTTCGTCTTATAATTTAATTATGGGATTCAGTAACACATCTATAGGTGTATTTAAAATTTGACATATTGTGTTGATTGCTAATTATTTGATGGGTGAAAGAACCTTGTTGCTCTAATGCAGGGAACACCAAACATGCAGACCAATGAGAGCATAAGCAAGAACATTTTTAGGGCAGTGTGATCATTTCGCACTTAGTGTTTGTTGCGGCAAACGGGCAGGGTTATTTTTCCTTTATTTTATTTTAAAAAATTCTCTAAATTATAATGAAAAAATCAAATTTACGATTATTTCATACCTCAAAGATGTGAGTAGTGGTGTCAAAACCTAACTCAAACCGATGAAATCATGCTGAATCTACTAAAACTGAACTAATCAAAATTGAACCAAATTGATATGAGCTTATTTGTTCATCTTTTGAGTAGGATTTTGTGAGACCGAAGCCAAATCATATCATATTAAATTATTAAAACCAAGAAGAACATATACATTTTAAATATATATATATATATTATTTGTAAATCAATACCAAATTGAGACCAAACCAAAACCAAACCTATAGTAAATTGAAAAGAAAAACCAATACGAAATTGAAATCGATGCACCCTTATTGGTTCATATTTTTTTTTACGTTCTCACACCAAACCCGGTCCAAACATACCAATTGAACCCATGAGTAAGAAAATCTCTTCAATCATTGCCCAACCTGTGGAAGGATCTCCCTCCCATATTCCAATCCTATGTTAGCTTTCCATAGAAAGGACCTATTAATGATAATTGACATAGTTAATGGTATCCCACTATATGCCAGTTATGAAATTAATTAAATATTCTAAAAAAACAGTTCATGTCGTAAAGAAACGACTATCACTACACCTTTTTCACTTCCCAATAAGCACGAAAGACGAAACAAACCGACTAATCCCTCTCTTATTCGTATCGGCGACTTCTGACACACACCCAGATCCAATGCACTCTTCTCTCGCACGTGCTTACGTACGAAACCAAACCCCCCCACCCCCCGCTTCGCCGTCCTCCGCACATGGTTCACGTTAGTGCGATCTAACCCATTTCCCTCCTGAAAATACCGGGAACCATACTAATGGAGTGAAACCTTCCACCACTCCTGTAATCAGCGAATGCCGATCTTGGTTTCTGGTTTTTGCGATTCATTTCTTCGTTGATGATTTAGGGTTTCGCATTCTGCAAGGAAGGGTGATAACTGATAACTGATAATGCTTTTAGAGTTTAATCGGAGCTGTTAGGGTTCAATGAGTTTGTAGAAGCTTCGTGTGATGCGCTGGAGATGGAGTCGATACTCTCTTGGGCTTTGGAGTATACGCTCAAGTATTGGTTGAAATCCTTCTCCAGAGATCAGTTTAAGTATCAGGGTGGAACCGTTCAGCTTTCGAATTTAGGTAAATTTAGGAAAGAATGACAGCTTTTATTGATTCTGAATTCGATCTGAAACTGAAAAAGGGATGAACTAATGAGAACTTGTGCGGTTGTGTTTGGGATTTTTAGATATAAATGGAGATGCTTTGCATGCTAGTGTTGGATTGCCACCGGCTTTGAATGTGACAACAGCAAAGGTCGGGAAGCTTGAGATAAAGGTTAGTTTGTGGTGGTGTTTTAATATCATTTTGGTTTATTGGATTGAATTTGGGACAAAGAACGTGTTTTTTATATTTCCATTTTTGTTTCTAATTGAGTTGGCTGATGTGTTTTTCAGATTCCGTCGGTCAGTAATGTACAGACGGAACCAATTATTGTTCAAATTGATAAAATCGATTTGGTTCTGGAGGAGAGGTCGGATTCTGATGCTGGGAAGAGCTCAAGCAGGTAATGCGATTGCAAATTTGTTTAGGGCATCAACTAAGATTTCAATCGGCAGTGCAGATTGCAATTCCATGTCTCTATTGCCATTTAATGGCTTTCTTGTTCTTTTCTTATGTTATGTACAGTACCCAATCATCCTCTAGCTCAGGAAAGCCCAGCGGCTATGGATTTGCTGATAAGGTAAAATATCGATCAGCGATTGGAGATGTATGCAGCAGCATTTACTAAATCCAGTTCATCTCATGGACTAATGGAACTGAGAACGCTCTATCCATTTTATTCTTGATCTTAGCTTCTTCAGTTGATAGATGCTTTTCATCAAGTATCTGTAATTGTCTCACATTAATGCCCCTGTCCATCTTTTACAAGCTTACACATAAACCCAGTGGTATATACTAGAGAAAAGCACAGATGAATGCTTTTATTCTGCCTATATCAAACAGGATAGTGGTAGCTTATCAGCCGGTTATCGATGTTCAGTGGTATTAACAAATTGGTAGTCTGTTGGGATGCCATAAGTGAATTTCCATATACTTCAAATTTATTTGTCTTTCACGATAAAATAGATCGGAAATGTGAACAAATGGAGGAAAGAAAGATGGTTGGGCACCTACATATACGAAGTTTTCGATAAATACTTCCCAGTAGACACAGAATTGTACCTTAGATGATAAATGCCATCATAGGATGGCATGCCATGGATCCCTGAAGATATTCAGTAGCCAATTTATATTGCCATGGATCTTGTTGAATCTGAGGAATTTTTTAAAGGAATATCATAGTTCAGCATGCATTTAAATCTTGATTGATGATAGCAGTAAGACACTGTATCCAGATGTTGGTAGGGTGAGAATTTGTCTTTCGAAGAAATACAACTATTTTAATTGTTCTTCTACTGTATATTATTAATAAAAGTATTAACACAAAGACTCATCAGTAACCTCATCTCTATTTCTGTGTGACGTTAGGTCATTTACCTTTTCTCAGTTATTTTTGGGTATTATTGCTGACTGGTGGACGTTAACCAATTTTGTATCAGATTGCGGATGGAATGACTTTAGAAGTGGGCACTGTCAATCTTTTGCTTGAAACTCGAGGGGGTGGTCATAGCCAAGGGGGTGCAACTTGGTAATTTCTTCTTACTGAAAAATTACTAGTTCATACTGATTACTATAGACTGTCTGTTTATGATTATGAACATTTTAATTTAGGAATACAGATCATTATTTATTTTCATCCGATATCATTAATTAAATACTAGGATAAGAACTTTCTGAAGCTATGTGTAGATTGGTGGGCAAACATATACATATTTTAAACAATCGTTACATTTTGGAACGTGAATTGCATTTTCATACATTTATGGTTGGTGTTTCTTGCATTTCTTTCCTCCGTCGGTGCTTTTAATCCTTAAAAAAAAAAAAAAAAAAGAATGTACCCAAGAGGCTCCCGCCACTGTAGGGTCTGGGGAGGGTCATAATGTATGCAGCCTTACCCCCGCTTCGCTGAGAGGCTGTTTCCCGACTCGAACCCGTGACCACTAAGTTGCAATGGAGCAACTTTACCATTGCACCAAGGTCCGCCCTTTGCTTTTAATCCTTTTTCTTGTGTATAATATTTTAGGCTCTACTTGTTTCAATAGAAAACATTGAAAATATTTTCTGGTAAATTATTTAGTTAGTGATGGACAGATAACTCTTGTTATTTATCTAAGAGTATGGAGTTAATGAATTTACAACTTATAACCTGTTTCCAGCCATAAAATTAGTAGAATGAAATCTGTTGGCTAAAATTGACGCTGTATATCTAAATCTAGCACTACATTCTAGAAAATAATTTCAGTATATTACATTAAAACAAATGGAGCCTTAAAATTTGAAATTCATGAGACTTTGGTAAATTCATTTTGCCCCTACACAGAAAAATGCCAGAATTTTAGTTCCTTCCAAATGTTCTCTAATTGTTCTTTTCTTTTGTAAATCACTTTTGAAATTTAATCATATATCTATGTGAATGCATTTGATGAAGCTTTCACTATCTTAAACGTTATGTTAACTTGTTATGTGAAGCAAGGTTCCAACTATTGATAATATTTTGCGAAACCACAAAATTTTGGTCGATACTTGGAAGGTTCCAAGGTCCAAATGGTTAAAATTAGATCCTAAAACTTCTAGGAAACCCTATTATAGGCCCTCTAAACATAGTGGAACTTGGATTGTTAAAAACACACCCAAAATGGTAGTTTGATTTTGGACCCTAGGTTTGTAGTCTACGTTGGACGCTGCTGTATAAATTCTCTATTATGGTATATTCCACACAAATTTAGTACTATAGAACACACATAATTCAATTAAAACAGCTAAAATATGCATTGAGAATGAGTGAACATGAAATTATAAGCCATTTCATTAATGTTTCATTACAAAAATTCAAAGACATTGAAGAATACAAGCCTGTGTTCCTCTACTGCCAACAACTTGTTCCATGCTTGTATGAGATGGAAAAAATACAAAAAATAAAGTTTCCACCAACTTTACAGTCGAAACCAGCAAAACCGGTGGAATTTCATTTGAACTATACATTATATAACAAAGGTTACGATATACCGAGACCACACATATTGTCGAAATGTTGCTGAAACAGCGAAATTTTGACTGAAACCTTGCACTTTTTACATATCATATGAAGTTTCGTTTCAACATCTTGCGAAACCGAAATATTTTGCGACTTTCGTGATAGAAAACGAAACCTTGAAAATTGTCGTGAAGATTAAGTTATATACTTTATTAAGTAAGCTGTGGTGCTTGTTTGTCATTGTGGACTGTAATTTGATATTTCTCACCTACTGTTTGATCAGGGCATCACCTCTAGCAGCTATCACTCTACGCAACCTTTTTCTTTATACAACAAATGAAAATTGGAAGGTATTTGCTTTGATTGCTTGCATGATCATTTATTTGATGATTTATTATCTATTTATAACGATCATATATAATTCGTACTATTTTTTGGCTTCTTGGTACAGGTTGTTAATCTTAAAGATGCGAGGGATTTCTCCAATAACAAAATGTTCATATATGTGTTCAAAGTAATTATGTTAGCCTGTACTTCTCATGGGTCTCTGACTTTGCTATTTAAACTACTATAAGCTATCATTAGACTTTCATTTATGTATTCCTATATGTTTTAGTCTGTAAGAAATTTTTTTGGATGAGAAGATCTTACTGTATTTTGCTCTTTTAACTTATGATGATGCTGGTCTGTTCTTTGTCACCAGAAACTGGAATGGGAATCATTATCGGTCGATCTTCTACCACACCCTGATATGTTCACTGATGGAGCGAGCGGACAAGATGATGATGGTGCAAAGCGAGTGTTTTTTGGTGGTGAAAGGTTTCTTGAAGGAATATCTGGAGAGGCTTATGTAATGAACTTGGTTCTTCAATTTGATTATCGGAAGACTTTGTTTTGTATATTTTAGGGAATTTTGCATAAGTTTATATGGGATATAGAATTCTGAATCTTTACTTGCAATTGTGATCAGATTACGGTTCAAAGGACAGAACTAAACAATCCATTAGGGCTGGAGGTTCAATTGCATATTACAGAGGCTGTTTGTCCTGCTTTAAGTGAACCAGGTGAATAAATATGATATATTTTCTCAGTGTCTTATTAGAGTTGTGCACTTTTGAGTGTCATGAACATATGGTGCTATTTTGATGCCATGGTATGAGTAGGACTTCGTGCTCTACTGCGATTCCTGACGGGATTATATGTGTGTCTAAATAGAGGAGATGTGGACCCAGAGGCACAACAGGTATATTTCCTTTATTGTTATATCTTAGGAAATTGCGTGAGATTTTTTGTTATGAAAGGTTATGCCTGGCATTGTGTAGAGAAATAATAGATTAACATTTCTTTATTGGTGCTTGCAGCGGTGTACAGAAGCGGCAGGACGTTCCCTGGTTTCCATGGTTATAGATCATATATTTCTTTGCATAAAAGATGCTGGTTAGTTACTTATGGCAATTATGTCACTCGAGCTTTCCTCAAAAGTTTGTTTATGTTGATCCTCGAGTAGCTTTATTTGTTTTTATACACACCTACTGTAGTTTTTTATTTTTGCTTATTTTATCTTATTGGCTCAATCACTATGAAATTATTTGTTGTTTGATGTGCAAGTTGGGGCTGAACCCCTGCAAGAAACTTTTATAAGTAGAAGAAAAGTACATAATTTCTTTTGTATAAAATTATTGTTCATTAAATTACAACTTCTTTTATTTTCAATCATAATGTTATTGAACTTTTGATTCCTGTCCTGAATCATTGAAGGAAGCCAAAAATCAATGCCAGTTATCATTCATCTATTTGTAAATATTATTCCCAGGAGAGGAATTCTGACAAATTTTGTTTCTCTGCAGAGTTCCAGCTTGAGCTTTTGATGCAATCACTCCTTTTTTCTCGGGTATGCAAGTATGCATCCATGTGGTATCCATATTTCTGAAGATGTAGAAGAAAAAAAAAATAGACAGTTTAATGAAGTGATTTGTCAAAATAAATTATAAATAAATAATGGTTAGGTGATCGTCATGTTGCTCCTGATGCATTGCATCTTTTCCATGCAATTTCTCTGTGGAGAAAAAATATGTTTGTGGCATGGACCGAGCCTTTGTGCTAATGGCAAGAATGGATGATAGTTACTGTATATATGGGCTCTGCAAAGCCTTTTTTTTTTTTGTCCCCCTTCGAATCAGTGTCCATCAATTTTCCCTGGTCTTTGTGCATGGTATTATTTTTGTCTTGACTTAGTTTAACCATGCACTCCAATTCTTCATGCTTGACTGTGTTATCCTGGTAGGTGAGTTTATCAGATGGAGAAATTACCAAAAACTTGTCCCGAATTATGATTGGTGGAGTGTTTTTGAGGTATGCTTTTTCTTTCCGTATGTTCATGGCTTCTTTAATTATATGTTCAAGATCCAGTTTGAGTTTTGACTAAATCAAATTAGCATGCTTATAATTGTGGGCAATTGAGTCTTCTGTTGGAATTTCATTTTTAATGCTGCAGCAAGAACTAGCTATGTCCTACTAAGATTCTAGGTTTCAGTTTTGAGGCTGAGTCCGAAACCAAAACCTAGGAATTTTTGGGGCCAAAATCGAAAACTAGGTTTCGAGGCCCAGAAAATGGTTTTTTGTTGGTTCCTATTTTTACCATTTTACACCTATTCCATGAGTTAGAGTAAAAAAAAAAAAAAAAAACTCAAAATTGTATGTCAAAATATTGAGATCAAAACTAAATTTTGCCTTTACGGTAGGAGAGATTTCAAACTATCTCTTGCACTGCTTTTATTAGGAAACTTGTAATAGAAATTGTTAGAAAAATTGACAGGCTGAGTAGATGGCCCCTATGGTGCAACTAGGAGTATTTTGAATCAGCCTCCAAGATAGAACAGCCCGCGGGCTCCCCTAGTAATCATGCACTCGACTGCTAGACCCCTTTGAGTTACAGGTGAAAGATCAACTAATTCCTAAGTGTGAAAGGGGTCTAGTAGTTGAGTGCACAATTACTACGGGAGCCAGTGGGTTGTTTTATCTTGGAGTCCGATTCACAATACTCCCGATTGCATCATAAGGGGTGTTTACGGTCTTAAGGACAATGTCAAACGACATGACTCAACTCGTCAATTTTTCTAACAATTTCTGTTATAAGCTTTCAGAAAAATCGATGCAAGAGATAGTTTGAAATCTCTCCTATCGTACAAGTAAAAAGTAGGTTTAATCTCTCAATATTCTGACATAGAATTTCCTACAATTGTGGTTTGGACCTTAGTTTGCTAGTGTACGCGAAATGCTGCTGTATATTAACCCTGTCATGAACATTGACTACATATGATTTAGTTACTAAAAATGTAAAAATGCAATTAAAACATACATTAGGATAGGGAAATACAAGTATACAACACTCACCACGCAATTCATCATGGAGTTTCTTGGAGGGTCTAATCCACGAGTTGAGTATGGCTGAAGAATTCATTGACGCTCCTCCGAATGCAGGACATCTATTGTGCCCAATTGTTCTAATAGTCCATGATAGCCCACCTATAAGCTCTGTCATGAAAATACTGGAGGTCTCCAAACCTAGGGGGAATGGCTCATTGAGATTGGAACAGGGTGGAGCCACATAAATGGTTGGGCTAGATACGAAAATATGGTTTGACGAAAGATGACCTAGCACCTGAACCCCCCATACTCAATGTTGGGGAATGAAGTAGAAGATCCACTATAGCATCCTCATAACCACCATACCCTCCACCTGCTGAACCAATGCTCTTGAAGGATAGTCCACTATATGGTCCATACCCAGCATGTGATATTGAACCGACACTCTGAAGCTACTATCACCATGACGTTCTGATTGGGGCTCTCTCATATGAAGGATGGTGCACGCTCATGCCTAAATCCTTAACTCTCCCCTAAAGTCATGGCTCCTAATGTGCCAGTCATGCTTGATGCCTCCCATGCCCATCCCATTTGCCTCCACGTTTGAACTGCTTGCGTGGACCTCAAGTGTAGCCTCTACCGGTACGTGCGTTGTGGTCTTAATCCTTCGTGATGTACTCAAATTGAGTCTCCTTTGTGAGTCTGATGGGCTTTGGCTCTGAACCCTCCATCATCAGTTTGTGCTCCTCACGCAAAATTGCAAATCTATCACTATCACCATCGCCATCACCACCACCACCATCATCACCATTCCCTTGAGTTGGGGTGGTGTGCGAGTGCCGTTCGAGAAATGCATCCCCTCGATGTCTTCATCATCTTCGATACCAGGATTGGACTCAAATGGATGTCAGGTTTGTGAGTGAACTCTGCCCTTTGATACCATATACTCCTTAATATCAACACCCATATGTGAAGCAATTTGGGTGTTGGGCCGACCCCCGGCCTCATCTAACAGAGGCTTACCTCGATTCTTCCCCCACTCATAAAGCGGATCCTCTTCTTCTAGCTAGAAAATTTCCCTCAACTCAATTGGAGTTGTATTGTTGTCCATGCCCTAGCATGTGCTCCTCTCTCAATCTCATATTGTAATGCACATAGACTAAGTCCTCAAGCCATTTGGCACCCAATCAGTTCCACCTCTTGGAGTGTATGGGGGAAAACGTGCTCTAGTTGCGCTCACATCCGGTGGCGGAACATGTTTGGGAGAACACTTTAATTGTTATCCTACTCAGATTGGGTGCGTCTTCCATATAGCAGCCACCATGCAGCTGGATAAGAGTATTAAAGAATATTGTTAGGTGATGGTAAACGATGATACATAGTTAAATATGGATGGAAAAACTAAGGTAATTGGACCTACCAGCAGCAATGGTATAGGGCCCAAAAATCGACGCTGCTCAGCCAAAACTCCCAGGTGGCGTCTTTGAAGGCTTTTATCTATATCCATTTCAATGTTTGGTACTAATGTTAGCATCAATATCAAATTCATAATTATGTAAGTTCTTAAGTCCAAACAAAATACTTGTTTCACCTCTTGATTGGCAATGGACTGAGCTTGAATTTGGCTCAAGCTTCTCCACCACTTTTTGAACTGCATATATTAGTTTTGGACTCATCCCAAGTTTGTGCTTGTAGTGGTTCTTGGGATTGAGATAGTATGTTGAAAACAGTGCAAACTAGTCAATGAGCAACTAAATGACAAGTAAGTTGAATTGAGGTGAAAAAGGTAAAAAACTCATGAGTCTTATGCAGTGGATGCATAAGCTACCTCTCCCAGCTATCATTGATTATGGAAAGGAAATTTGTGGTATTGGTACCCCGTCTACATTTCCTTAACCTGCATCTTCATGAAAGCAATATCTGTCCACAAGTGTAGTAAGGTGGGCTTTTTCTGTGAGTCCACCATTCTCAACACTTTGAAATTTGTGCCTCTCATGGGCTGCTCGACCCCCACAAGAAGCAAAGTAAACATGGATCTAAGTCCAGCCTTTTTTGTCTCAAAGCTCTTCAAAGCATTGCAGTTTGTGGCGAAGTGTGTCAGCCCTGGCCTCACCCAGCCCCCACCACTCTCCTTAACATCTGGAGGGCATATCCATGATAGTAGACAAACATGGCCACTTTTCTTGCCCTCTCTATAACCTCTTTCACAAGCTTAAGATTACCCATGTCCTTTAGCATGAGATCAATGCAGTGGGTTGCACATGGAGTCTAGAAAAGTTGGTACCTGGGATTATTCATCAGTTTTTCTCTGGCCTTCTTGAAGTTGCTCCCATTGTCAGTGACAACTTGTACCACATTCTCCTTCAGCAGCTTGTATATATATATTTTGCGTCTTTTTTTTTTTCTTGGATGCATCAATTGACTTTAAGAATGTTCTCTTCCCATCACAGTACACTATGTAGTTGATGAGGGACCCAACCATCAGTCCATCACACATCACAGTCGGGCCATATGATTCCCACATCAGCTTTAACCCCTCAACTTAGTCCTATAGCTCCTTATGGTAGGGAAAGATGGTATTGTAGAGCTCATGTGCTGTGGGCCCCTTCACTCTTGGGTTAGCCCGACCTCATTCAATATGCTCCAATAATATGGCCATGTAGTGGCATGAGTTGGAATGTTGTGGTAGAACATCTGCTTGGAGAAAGCAACCCCTATTTTCCCCTTCATACCAGTCCACATCTGTTTCGGCTTCTTCCATTTCTGGTCCTGTCTAGGAAAGATGGAAGGATCCTGCTCAAGTATCTCAACAGCTGGGTCATGGACTGGGGGTGGGGGTTTGGCTGGGATCCATACTCTAGCTCCTCCAAGAACACAAAGATTATTAACATGCAAACATCAAATAAGGATCTTAAAAGTGTAGCAAAGCTTATTCTAAAATTTCCTCCAAGTCTTATATTTTTGCATAATTAAAACTATTTTTTTTTGTAATAATTAATGATTACTTAATCAAAAAAAAAAAAAAAAAAAGAGGCAATGTCACATTATTAATCAATTTCAGATGAAAATATATTTCCAATATTTTCGTTATTTTTATTGATTTTTTAAACCAAAAAAAAGTATTTTTCTTATTTATTGTTAATGTCATAAAGTAATTTTAAATAATCTTAAAAAAAAAAAAAAAAAACCAATTTTGTCAAGCAGTAAATCGGACAATGGTGTCTAACATATATTAATTCGAAATCTATCCATCACATATTGCCCCCTTTTTTTTTCAAAAATTTGTTGCAGGAAAATCATATGTTAAACCAGAAAATTCAATAAATAATTTAACAACCTCAAAAATAATCCAGCTCCGTGAAGTCGTAGATTAAGCCATTCTATAAGACATATAAGAAATTGAAACGAAACTACCTTGTATATAATACTAATTCTTCCAAAATTTAGATTTGGGAGAAAAAACCATTACCTTCAAGCTCCAATCACACAAATCCAAGCTGTAGAAAGGTTGAGCGAGTAGAAGACTGCAAAAAAGTGAGAACTCGAGTGATTTTGCAAAAAATTGCATGTTTTTGGCAAATCCTCCTTGGCAGTGTCAAAACCTGCGGAACCTTGAGCTCTCGGTCGAAACCTATTGAAATAAGACAGGATCCAAGCTACAATCTACTTAACTGAAATATAAACATGGTTCGACCCAAACCCAAACCAAAACGTGGTCAAAACTTGGTACAAACCAATTTCAACCCAAGATTTCGTCGCGGGTATTTCTCCCTCGAAACTTAAATCCACGTGTCATACTCAAGTATTTATAAGTGTCCCTACAGCATCCAGACCTAGAAGTCCTCATAAATGCTAACATAGTGTCTGGAGTGGTTGCAAAGCTAATTTAAATGTCTGCTGTTAACAGCTTCTGGAATAATAATATAATAATATATTTAGGAAAAAAAAAAAGCTAGCTCTTTTTTAAGTCATGATATCATGAAGTGGAGTTGAATTTTGATTAATTGGAATGCAGGGACACCTTTTCTCATCCTCCATGTACATTAGTGCAGCCATCCATGCGAGCTGCTCCGGAAGATCGTCCGCATGTTCCTGAGTTTGGTATATCTTAACATCAACATTTACTTCTTAAACAATTCATTATCCTATGTTTATAAATGCTGAGAAATGAGTTTATCATTCCATTTAAATTTGATGTCTTTCCTTGTCTTTTTGTTTGAGCAGGTATTGATTTTTGCCCTCCAATCTATCCTCTAGGAGACCAGCAATGGCATTTGTTTGAAAAAATTGTTCCTCTACTATGCCTACATACTCTTCAGATCAAACCCTCACCAGCCCCTCCATCTTTTGCTTCACAAACAGTGATTGAGTGCCAGCCCCTTCTGGTATATCGACAGATAATTTCAGTAATAGTTTATTCTTTCTTTTTTTTTTTCCTGACTTGATTTTCTTGCTTTTTTTATTTTTGGTTTTTTTCTTCCTCAGATTAATCTTCAGGAGGTATCCTGTTTGAGGATTACCTCGTTCTTAGCTGATGGTATTGTGGTCAATCCTGGCACTGTTTTACCAGATTTCTCTGTCAATTCTCTTGCATTCACTCTCAAAGAGTTAGATCTCACTGTTCCTTTGGACGCTGGGAATTTTGAGAATCGTGCGGATGACAGCAGCAAGGAATTGCAGAGAACTTTCGATGGAGCAAAGCTTCATATTGAGAACTTATTCTTCAGAGAGTCTCCTAAAGTAAAGCCCAGGCTTCTGAACCTGGAGAAAGATCCTGCTTGCTTCTGTCTCTGGGATGATCAACCGATAGATGCCAGCCAGAAGAAATGGACAAGTCGAGCTTCACATGTTAGCCTCTCTCTTCATACCTGCAGTGGGTTTATAGCACGTCGAAGTTCCTTTGATTGGTCTGTAGATCTGTGGAGATGTGTTGAACTTCATGATGCTTGTGTCGAAGTGGCTATGGTAACTGCTGATGGAAGTCCATTGATATCTGTTCCCCCATCAGGAGGTGTTGTCAGGATTGGAGTTGCTTGCCAACAATACTTATCCAACACCTCAGTTGAGCAGCTGTTCTTTGTTCTAGATCTGTTTGCCTACTTTGGTAGAGTTGGTGAAAAAATTGCAAAAGTTGGAAAGAATAACAGACACAAGAGAAATAAAAGGGAAGCTTTGGGTGGAAGGCTGATGGAAAAGGTCCCCAGTGATACAGCTGTGAGTTTAACGGTGAAGGACCTCCAGCTTAGATTTTTGGGATCTTCCTCCCTGGATATGCAAGGGATGCCTTTGGTTCAGTTCCTTGGGGACAATCTGTTTATCAAAGTTGTTCATCGAACCCTAGGTGGTGCCATGGCTGTTTCATCTAGTGTTATTTGGCACAGTGTTCGGGTTGATTGTGTAGATGCGGAGGGAAACCTGACCCATGAGAAGGACATGGCAGTGACTTCCATAGAACATGGCCAAATGGTTACTGGGAATGGGAACCCAAAACTGAGAACTGTGTTTTGGATTGATAACAGAAGCAAGCATCAGTCAAATGGCCTTGCACAAACAATTCCATTTGTGGACATAAACATGGTGCATGTGATACCATTTGATGCTCGAGACATGGAGTGTCATAGTTTGAACTTGTCTGCAAAGGTTGCTGGTGTTCACCTTGGTGGTGGAATGAACTACTCTGAAGCTTTGCTGCATCGTTTTGGTATACTTGGGCCTGATGGTGGTCCTAGTGAGGGGCTTTCTAAAGGGTTGAAAAATTTATCTGCTGGACCATTGTCAAAGCTTTTCAGAGCATCACATCATATTGAGGATGATCAGGGACAAAGTATGGAAAAACAAACTTTTGAAAATCCTGGTTAATTAATGAATCTCCATGCAAAAGCTGCTTTCACTCTGAACCTGCGAAAATTGATTCTCCATTTTTCTGTCATTTATCTTCTTTTCCTACTCCTTGTTTGACTTTCCTTATAGTGGTATTGTAGTATTCAAATCTCTTATTCTGATTGATTTGTGATGTCAGATGGAAATTCTAAGGATGAAGTGCATGGGAGTTTGTTGGACTTGGGAAAGCCAGATGATGTAGACATATCCATAGAATTGAAAGATTGGTTATTTGCTCTTGAAGGTGCTCAGGAGATGACTGAAAGGTGGTGGTTTTACGACAATGAGGATGTTGGCAGAGAAGAGAGGTGTTGGCACACAACTTTCCATAGTTTGCAAGTGAAAGCACAAAGTAGTCCAAAACAGGGTACAAATAGTACAGGAGAATCAAATGGGATACATAAATATCCTGTTGAATTGGTCACGGTGAGCATTTGCTTCAGTTCATGTTCTTTCCTGGCCAAATTGTGCATGAGCCAAATGTTCTTTACATATTTCTGAAGGAGAAATGCTTTTGAAAAGGGACAAATTAAAGTAATCCTTGTTGAGATGTGTTTCTTTTGTTTGTCCATTGAGGCCACTGTAGAAAAAAAAAAAAAAAAAAAAGAATTTTATACAACCTCAGTGTCATCGGCTTCCTTATCCATCCAGGGTTGGCGACATAAGATATTCTGCCATTCCCAATCTATCTTGGGCCATTTCTTTCTGAAACTTTTCCTCATTCAATCCAATCTCTTCTCAGGTCCCTTGCACTTGTAGAAGCCTTTAATCTGCACCCAACCCCCCACCCCCCCCCCCCCCCCCAAAAAAAAAAAGAGTTTTTTTTCTCTCTACAACCAATCACATAGAGCAACCCCAGCCTTTTTATAAGAGAACATACATTTTCCTTCTATATTTTGAGCATTCCTATTTGAACCATCACGATAAATAAATGTTTCACCTTGTGGTAATTAGTGTGCATTTATCCATCCCAGAAATGTTACAAAGCACCATTACACTTGCTATGTTTATTTTGACATTCTTTAAATTTCAAATATTCTTCCTTATGATATTTTTGTCCCACTAAAGCAGGAAAAAATAAATTCAAAGCATAGGTGTGGCTAATTCAGTGTTTCCGATCCCTTCCTTTGCTCTCAAAATTAATAAGCCTTTGGGTTTTAACCCAAATGCATCCGTTTGGAATTGATCCTGATAGGGAAAAAAGTTTGGAGTACCAGCCATAGTATCTGTCCATATAGTGCTAAGCATGCTTCAGTAACACAGATTCCAACTGCAGTCAAAGCTTTAATTTCCCTAAGTTTGTCTTGCTTGTGAATTGCTTTTTATGTTTATTATCTATTTTCACCTTTTTGGGAGAGAATATTATTATTATTATCTAATTGTTTCTTATGTGAGGCATGCAGGTTGGTGTGGAGGGCTTGCAGGCCTTGAAGCCCCAAGCCCGGAAAGAGACCTTTCAAACTGGTGCCTTGTCTGGTGGGACGAAGAAAACTGTTGGGAACACTGGAGGAGTGGATCTTGAAGTCCGCATGGTGGTCTCTGAGGATAATGATAACATTGAAATGGTCCAATGGATGGTGGAAAACATTAAGTTTTCTGTTAAACAGCCGGTAACAAGACACATCTCTTTCTTTCTCTTTGTTGGTAGGGATTGAAAAGAATTGAGTATTTCATTGGTTCCTTCTTAATATATTCTATTGATTCTGCTGAGTTACTGCTCTGAAGATTGAGGCAGTTGCAACCAAGGAGGAGCTGCAATACCTAGCCTTGCTGTGCAAGTCTGAAGTTGATTCTATGGGTCGAATAGCTGCTGGAATTCTGCGGGTACTTAAACTTGAAGGATCTGTTGGCCAGGCAGCTTTAGATCAGCTTAGCAACCTTGGTAATTTTATATGTTCTTTCATTTTGGTATTAACTTCTGCATCAACTATAAGAAAACATAGATGGTTGACATGGTTCAGCCATGCGAAAAATAAAAAATAAGCTGGACACAACTGCCCGTATTTTTTTTTCTTTTTTTTTTTTTTTTGGGGGGTGGGGGGTGGGGGACACAATTAACACTTAGTTATATAATATAAAGGGAAACAAAAAGTAGCAGTACAACCTTCCGAGAGGGGAATCAGGTTAAATAATCAAGCCCAAATGAGTTATCCTCTTGGGCATTAACCTTATAACTTTTTGCTATCCATCCAGTTCTGTCTATAGCTGTAGTTCAAGGATCAAAATCCTCTGTTTTTCTCATCCATGTTTTTCCTTGTTTTGCTATCTGCAGAATGCGACACGTGGACAACAAGGAGACCAACGGTCAAGATTGGGTGAGGATTATTACATCCGGTGCGTTGGTCTTAAAGTTGTCCACGTGTCGCGTTCTGCAGGTAGCAAAACAAGGAAAAACAGGGATGAGAAAACCAGAGGATTTTTTTCCGTAGTTCAACCCCCCCCCCCCTTTTTTTTTTTTTTTTTTTATCTCCTCTCATGCTTGTGTCCTAGTTTGTCAGCCTGGAGTCCATATTGTACAAACAACTTTATCTTGTGTTGGGGTTTTTTTTTTAGGACGGAGGAGTTGGTCTTGAGTTGTACATATTCTTTGTATTTAGCTTTGGTTTCCTTTCCCACTGATTCCATTGGCAACTTGCAGGAAGTGAGGGCTTGGAGAAGATTTTCACTCCACAAGATCTCAGCCGGCAAAATAGTTCTGGTGTTCTTGCATTCAGCCAGTCTCCAAATTTGATAGGTGGCAGCTCACATCAGAGTTTGGAATCAACGGTTGCTTCCCTTGAGACAGCACTTTCAGATTCACAGGCCAAATGCTCAGCCCTCATTGCTGAATTTCAGAGTCCAGAATTTTCCATACAACAGAGACATCTTTCAGATATTAAACAAATTAACGAGAAACTTGAAAGCATGCAAGCTTTATTGATGCAGTTCCGAACTCAACTTTAAGTGGTTTTTTGTTGTCTGCAGATGTAACATGGTTGGACTATTTTGCCAGCCCAAGATTTTGCCATTCTTTATTGTATATACAGAATATAGATAAAGAAAGAAAAATAGAACAGGTTTGAGTGTGTGAGAGCAAAAACTATTTCCATGACGGAAGGCAGAAGTGTAATTGAATTATGTAGGGCTCTGAAAATTCTGTAGCCTGAAAGATTAGGGGCCTCGTGTACCATTTATACTTGATAAGAACGAATGTATTCTGTGCTTTGTGTTCTCCATTTCTTGAACCTTAATGTGTTCGTGCTCAGGTTGACCATCTGGCTACAAGTACACTCACCCTTTATTTTCCAACCTTCGGTGCTCATTAATTTCATTCAATGGGTAGGGAATCTGACATTGGAAACTTGCTTTCGTTTTTAAGAATTAACAATGCAACAAAACAACAATTAGCAAAAGATAAACGAAAGAGAATCACACATAACATAATGATTCAAGTGGTTCACCTAAGATGGACTATGTCCTCGTCCAAACGATAAACCAAAGCTTTCTCTATTTTGAAAAAGAAATTGTAAAACCCCATCTCACACCACTTTACGAGATAACACCCTATATACCCTGTATATAAGATCGTAAAACCCATTCCAATATAGAGAAAGCCTAATCCTGAATACAAAATTGAAATCAGGCTTCACCAGATGCTGTTCTATAATCTTGATTGAATCCTTCTAAAAGGGCATTAACCATATCAGGCCACATAGAAAGCGGGAGAAATAGTTGCACCAGAGATAAAGGGGGATGAGAAATGGGTGAAAGATTGTCGCACTGCATGAGAGGAGAGAAAATTAAACTTAAAATGCAAGTGGCCTCTGTAAATTGTTCGTGAGTTGGTTAAATGCGAGTTCTCTGTACCTGTAAACCCCTCACAACAAACACAGCTGCTTTAAGTGATTAGTACAAAATGAAGAACTGCATCAAGAATTCACACTACATTATACTTTGATCGTCTGATAGTTCATCGTGATTGCAGGCTATTGCTACACAGACATGAATGGTGAGCCATGAATGGGGAAAACCAATAAAGTTAAAACCATCACCAATTAAACTATAGGACTTTTAGACATAAATACAAATTTGATTCTTTTTTCCTTGCGATGTTTTGGATAGATCATGCTGCAAAGACTCCTTTGGTCACAACCACTTCGGAAACAATGAACTTTGGTGGCATTAATATTTCTCAGGAACAAATTCAATAAAATTTCACAAATATAGTGTGTCATCTGGGAAGCTCATGGAGCTGCAGTAGCATCCCAGCGCCAAATTGTCCCATCTTCACAACAGCTAAGGATGGTGCTGCAATAGGTAAAAATTGGTCAAGGTGGTCTTCCCCTTTATATTTCAAATATTTTGAAAAATGAAGAGGCGATATGCACATTTACCAGGACAGCACACTGATTATTAGAGTTACCTTCCATCAAAGGACATGGCAGTCTGTCTGATTGGAGATCTACATTGCATATGGGACAGCCTGAAACATGAACAGTTCAGCCAAAATGGGAAGACATGAATGCCCAATCCATTGGACGGAACTGAAGGTCTTTTCTCAGAGTATTCAAGCTCCTTTTTCTAGGGGGAGGGGGAGGGGGTGGGGGTGGTTGCTATAAGTATTACAGTTCATATCACAGAAATCTAGCATACCTAGCTAGGAGCATAGGGGGGCTGGACTGCAGTTCCCATACATAAATCTTGCCTTCCCTGTTACCTGGTAGCAGAGAACTACACTAGCTGAATTTCTCGTGAGTGTGAACATACAAAACATGTAAAACAGTAACAAAGTACTTGGCGTCGCAGACGAAATCAGTCAAATTCACAAGGCATGGGTTGTTCCTCCAAAGTAATCAGTGGCAAATTTAAGGACATGGTGAGGAAGCCCCAAGGACTTACTGATGGCACAAAAGCATCTCATTGAACAGATAGGCCACCATTCTTAAAGGTACTCGAGGAGAAGACAACTGAACTCAACTCAACAAAGCCTTATCTACCTGACAACAACATCCATAGAAAATAGATGTGCTCACTTATTTTCCGGTTTCTGATGGATTGATGCCCTCGCTATACAAATAAATTAGACCAGCTCAATATATGTGGAACCACTTCTTAACCTACTCCTTGTCTTCCTGGCCAGGTGAATACTCCCACTTTTTCTTTTCCCTGGATAGATGAGTACCCCCACTCTGAAAACAAGCATTACTTACCAATAGCTGTTGCATTGTAATGAAAATCACATGAGAACTTGATGAACCAAATATCACACTCTGGAACAGGGTACTTCTGAAGAATGTCCACAGCGCCCTAAACCAAAAACAATATTTAAACTGTTATTCTTGCAAGTCACAACAAAATCGGTGGATCAACAAATGGTGTAAATAAACCATCAAAGACATGAAAAAAAAACTCTTGATTACTTCAGAAGAGAAGGGGTGTGAAGAGAAAAATCTAACCTCACCAGGAATCTGTTCCTTGGTTTTTGGTTCCCACAAGACAATTGCATTGTCAACACTCTGCATTGCAAAAGAAAATCCAGCGAGATTTTTATTTATATATTGCTTTTGAATGTGGGTATGTGGACCAGAAGAACCATAATTGTAATATACATTGAGAGAATTATATATGAGGAGAGAGGGGATCCACCCAACTCCAGCCCCCTCCCCGCCCCTTACAATCTTGGCATTGGCGTTTAACTTCAGTCCCCCCAGAACACTACTGTTACAAATTGAAAATATAGTGAATCAAGAATTATAGCCATTAAACTCAATAGTCACCTGATGAGAACGAAGTATGCTTGAAACACAACTTTAATTTAGTGCAATTCCAGTCCCAACAAGAACCAGAAGAGACTTGCAACAGAAGTAATGAGGGGCCGGTGGGCCCCAACCCAGGAGGATGTGGGCCCACTTAAATGCGTAATAGTCAATTACTAGAATCAGTGGCAATGTGGTAATTAAATTGAAGTTCACAAGGCAGAGTGGCACTTTTGTAAATACCCAGAAATCCGTAATATCTGAATGGGTTGGTTAAGGGGTATGGACACAAGTGGGAATTTGATTATTGTTCATAGATGGACTTGGAGCTAAAAGAAATTAAAGGACAAATTGGTATAAAAGGCATTTATAGGGGTATAATGGGAAAACAAGAATAAAAGGACTTGGAACACATCCCACGATTTAGGTTGTCTTCAACCTCCAGACAAGGAAGGAGGCAGGGAACTCAAGTTGATTCAAGTAAGATATCTTCATCAATGGGACTCCAAACCAAACAAGATTTTTGGTTTAAGTTCCTAAACCTTCAGCCTCTTAGAAACATCCAACAACAAACCTTGTGATCAGATAATGGGTTCAGGTTGATTGCTTGGAGCAGATCTGGGCAATGATTCACAGGCCAGATCTGGTTATGGCTTCAGTTCTACGATAGAAGCTTCAACAGGGGCCAAACTCCAAGGATTTCAGTTGCCCAAGGGAGATTGATCCTCACAAACTAGATCTGGGCGGTAGTTTGCAGGTACAGTTCTGAAACTGTGATTTAACCTCAAGATGTGGAGACAAAAGCCTGTGGAATTTGAGTAGCCCAGGTAAGGATCTCTTTTGCCCAAGGTTTCAGGCTGGACAGGTTAAAGATGAGGGTCCAGAGAGCTTCTTCTGAGATGAACAATACCGTTAGCAGGGAGCAGTAATTATAGGGCAGGGATATAGAACCTGAGAACCAGAAAAGAGTAAAGAAATAAAGGGAGAAGAGGGGAAGAGACACAGAGATCGCAGGGAAGAAGAAGAAGGGGGGGTTGTCTCGCTGGACAAGGAAGAGACAAGAGAGAGAGGGGGAAAAGAAGAGATCTCAAAGAAGAAGGAAAAGGGGGGGGGGGAAGAGGCAGCCACGCAGGGGTTTTCCCAAATCAATTACTTCTTCATTCATCAACTGATTAATTCCTTGGTTACATGCCGTACTTATATTAAATCAAAATAAAAACTCTTAAAAGACTGAAAATAGAAAATCCTAATTGTTTCCTAAATTAAAGTCTAGTAAAATAGAAACACAATAAAATTAAAATTGGAAAGTTCTAATTACCTAATAGCTAGTTAGCTCCCCCAAAATAACCTAAAATAGAAGATAAAAAATATTCTCAAGTGAAATAAAATCTTAGAATATTCTAATAATCTTGAACCCAAATCAGTAACTTGGAACCCAAATTACTGATCTGGGACTTGATCCGGGTTCTGGAGCGGGTTTGGGTCGATCCATTGGAGCGCTGCTACATCAAGAAGATCTTCAAACAATAGAAAAAGTAAAGAAACAAGATTATAACTATGGACAAAAAGACTAGATAAGCCTGATGTTCAGATTGAGTGTAATACTCAGATATCAGAATCTGCCTGCAACAGATCACAGACCCTGTGTGCAGAGTATTCCTTGTGAAACTAGGAAAACAGGGCACTGGGGAGAGAACTTGAATACTGTAATCAAATTCAGAGATTTAGGATAAAATTCAGTAGAATGAACTGAGAGAATCTTGGATATCAAATATAAAGCAACTCAGACCAGTATTAATGAAGTTATGAATAGAAGAAACAAACTGAACAAACTAAGAACAGGGGGGCGGCAGACTTAAGAGGAGAGAAATCTGACATGTAATGGATGGAATTAGAAAAGAAAATAGCAGGGGTAGAAGGATTGCAGGAATCCACCTGTTCTGACTCTGGAATCCACCTGAGCAAAGTATTGAATCCACAGTTGCAGAAAACTGAACTTTCATTAATCACAAAATGTGGCTAAAAGCCATAGGCTAGTACACATACAAATAGTATTCATAATCTTAAACTCTAATATTCCTTAACTGATTTGGAACTTACTTGGAAAAGCAAAACAGACTAGTTTTTTACACACTTACAATGAAAACCCATGGGACTAAAGGTCCAATTCATGTGGAACCCAATCCAAGACTTATTTCCACAAAATAATCTCATTTCTGTGATTGTCCTGCATCACAATTTATAGAAAATGCCTGATGTATACTACAAACAAAACAATGACATGGATCCTCTTTTCAACATGACTTGGTTAAGATAAACTTGGCAAAAACTGAGGGTGTATTTCAAGCAATAATTCACCTTTGATAAGATGAAATCACCAAGCCATCTATTGCAGTCAACATAGTTTGAGTGAACTGAAGCTATGACCATCTGTAGCGATAAAGGTCACTATCAGTTACAAAAGTAAAAACAAAAATATGTAAAATTACAACTCATCATTACTCACGGGAAATTGCACATATTTCGTGGGGAATTTGGAGGGAAGGTCAGTCCATGTAAAAGACTTCTCAACATAAGTCCAAAACTCTGCAACAAGCTTAACAAGTTAACAATAAGGATATTGAGAAAGGAAAATATCGTACTCAACAACATTCCGTATACATGGTCGGTGCTGACTGCTGAATCAGCATTCAGTCGCTTAGATGCGAAATAACCCTAAAGGAATATAAATCAATAATCTTAAGAATCTCTGCATTACTTCGAAAAGGAAAAGTGAAAAATGTACATGGTCCAAAGTCAGAATATAAAGATAAGTATTATGATTGGAAACCTGTTTTTATTTTAAATATTCTTTTTAATGACATCAGTTTTGTACTTCATTGAGTCCATTCTAATAGATAAATTATAAAAATAAGTTACAATATGTTTCATGGTAAACTAGTCAGCACAGGGCTGAGTAGCGCTCAACCTACAAAATTGTTGTTTACAACTTCCATCACATAAAAAAACTATTCGCCATTTCTGGAACTCTAAGAAATGCAAGTGAAGAGAGTTTACCTTTCATGGACCAAATCTTTACTGTATTATCCATACCACAACTTGCAATGCGGTATATGTCTGAAGGATGGAAGTCCTGCAACATTGGAGACCCCCTTCAAGTAGTCAGCAATTAAGCGTTCTTCTCTTATTTATAACCACAAAAGAAACTTGATGAAACTAGCCAAAACAAATATTTTAGGAAGACAGAAATGAGGGAACATAGGTACATCACCAACACTTACCACGCTCAAGACTTCATTGCGATGACCCCCAGCTCCACCAAATATCAAGATGCATATCCCAGTATGCACATTCCATAGCCTGACAGACTCATCCTGTTCCAACATGAAAATATCACACTCTAAAACTACAAGCCAAGCAGCATAAAAGAGTATCAATCCTAGCAGATAGGAGTTCTTACTTTGCTTGCAGAGATCACAAGTGATGGTTTCAATGCTTGAGTCCTGATTTCATTTACCGAGTCCCCATGGCCAACCAAATTCTGCATGTATACAAGCATCTCAGAAGGAATCCAACTTCCTCATTTACACAATGCATGATGTATTTTACGGGGAGTTGGAGATGAACATGGATTTGGACCTCCCTTTTTTTTTGTATAGATATTTGGGCCTCCTTTTATGAATGGAGAAAATAGAAAAATAAGGAAATGGGGTTCACAATTTTCAAATTCCAAATTTCTGCCAAAAAAATAAAATTCCATACGGATCTGATATCCACAATATAGAGAAAAGGAAAGTATTACTTGTTCTGGTCAATTAAGTAAACAATCATTTCTAATGAGTAGGAAAATGAAAAAGAGATGACACTGCTCTAGAAAGGCTCAACAACAATTAAAAAAAAATACAACACCTTATATATCTTCTCACTGCCAGTGTCAATGACCCTAATGATACCACTGATTCCACCTGCAACTAAAAATGGTGCTCCATCGATATTACACGCCCAACTCAAAGTGTAGAATGATTCATCCTTCTGAACTATAAAGCACGCCACAACATCAAGCAGCCTTTAGAACATATACCCAATAATAAAGGCAGTTACTAAATGAAGAAGCTCTCCAATCTTACATCTTCATCAGCATAAGACTGCAAGCCATCTATGACACCTCCTTCAAGGCACTGGTAAACAGTCACCTGACAAAGCATCATCGTTTACACGATTTTAGATGCGAGTAAATTTGCCAGAGAAGCATCGAAATAAGTAGAAATGCATCCCCTCCTCGCAGCCAACAGAACTTGTTATCTAAACTACCCAAAAGAAATTCTAGCCATGTTCTTAACACGTTGAGATATAGCAATCCAGTGGGAAGCTCTTGGGTGGGCAAATATAAAATTCCCACCAAATTTTATCCTTGAAACAAAAAGTCAAAATCTAATTCATACAGGACATTTACAAAGATTATTGGAAAACCCTAACCCAATATCACTCGAATTCACCGAAAAAAAAAACTAATTGGGAATTCGTCGAGCAATACACCAGACATTAATAATTGAACTAAGCAAAGAGAGAGCTCGAAATTGACGTTAAAAGCTAGAAATCAACGCAAATGGAAGAGGGAGGGGAGAAAAAAGACGAGAGAAATAATACGCGATGGCCTCCGACAGTCGCGAAAACATTGTAGTAGCGGGGATCAATGAAGTTGAAAACGATGGCGTAAAGAGGACGCTTGCCCTCCTGAAGTCTGTTCGTCACTCTGTACTCCCTCTTCTTCGACGACGATGTCAGCGACCCTTCCACTGGTTCGAACCCTAGCGGTGTCTTCGCCATTCTGCGCAACGATAAAATAAAGACCGACTTCATTACAGTTAGAAGTATCAATTTCAGGCAATTCAGCCACCGGACTTCAAGCTTCTCGTCGGACAACTCAGCTCCCTCGAGACGGAAATCGGATCGGTGAATCGGCCGATTCTAGAATTGACCGTGATCAATCCCTACACGGCAAGGCAGTACATATCAGACGGCTTGGAGCACCTTGAGACGTGCGTCTATATGTTGGGATCTGTGTGCGAGTGTTTTAGGCTGTAAGATGTAAGCTGCCACCTTGTCGTGCCACAGAGGAACTTGATCCATTATGTTTGGCATCACTTTGAGACCTTGGTTGGTTGAATCATGCTTATACTTCTATGGTTCAAAGTAACATATGATGTGGAGAAAGTGACCTAATTAAGGGAATGTGATTGTCCCAAGTCTCTAGGACCTAGCAATGCTTGAAGTCATTACTTTAATCTTACGGAGGGGGAAACTGAAGACAATGCTAGTGACTGGAATGAAGTTGTAACAAGGCAAAAGTACTCGGTGGTGTGGTTGGATAATTTCTAGCTTGTTCAATTATTCACTTAACACGATCATCTGAAGTGAAAAAGAGATAAAGATCTGGATGCTAACGAATTCCCACCAATGGTTAAGTTGTTCAGTCAATTTGTCCTGGTGGCGTTCAGGACCCTTACAAGTAAGAAGAAAACAGGAGGGGAAAGAGGCCATGTCTCTTTGTTGATAGTCCCAAACTGAACACTGCAAGTGAGGAGTAACTTGAACTAGCAAAACCATTCACTCTACTTTTAGGCAAGGATGGAGGGAATGGGTGACGTGGTGTCTTTGATTGCTTATAATATCAGATGGGAATAGCAATAAGTAGAAATTCTCCCCAAGTAGGATTTAAACCTATGACTAATTAGTTAACAACCATTATGGTTATAGTTCTATTTCACTCCCTGATGGGGCTCTGTTCACCTATCCCTCACGATAATACTTCATTTTGTCTTTTTCTAGTGTTGTGCTTTTCTTTCGCCTCTCTCTTTTTTTTTTTTGGTTATATATTCCCTTCCTAGTAACGGTGGATTTGTCTAGTGCTTCTTTGGCCTAGATTAACTAACGTCACTTTACTCTACCTAACCCAAGTACTTGTTTGCATAGTGTATGTTAGTGTAATAGTCTTTTTTGCGGGAATGGGATCGGAAGAAAGCTCTAGTTACATTTGCTTGAAGAATGGTTTGATATAATTGCAAAGAATTCAATCTTCATGATAGTTTGAATGCTTAAATTTCTCTTGTCTAATAAGAGTTTTCGATAGTGAACTATATGAAATTCTCCCATTTCTAAAAAACTACATAATGAAACCCCCTCCCCCAAAGTTGAAATTCAGACTAACAAATCCCAATATACCTGTCTGAGAATTTTAGGGACATAGAAAGGTAATCCGTTAACCACACTTGAGCCCCTCAAACTCAATCATCTTTAACCAATTGGCATCTACTCGACTGAAAGGAGAGGACTTTCTAAAATGTCATGTGATCGGCCCCATTCATGCCATGATATTGTCCGCTTTGACATGTGGGTCTGACATTCACTCCATAATACATCCGTAGGCAATGTGAGATTTTTCGTGGTTCTATATACACGCTTCCATTGCAAACAATATTTTCAACAACCATTCATATTCATAGCTCTGATACCAATGACGTGCTACACGACTGGCCCCACTATGATACGATATTGTCCTCTTTGACAAGTGGGTTTCATAGTTTGAACTTATGACTAGTTAGTTAACAACCATCATGATTTCAGTTCTATTTTACTCTGCGATGGGACTCTGTTCATCCACCCTCACGATGATATTTCACTTTGTTTTTTCTAGCACTGTGCTTTTGTTTCCCCTCTCTTGGTGTTTTTTTTTTTTTTGAAGGGGGGAATTATATATTTCCTTCCTAGTAACGGTGGATTTGTTCAGTGCTTCTTTAGCCATAGATCAACTAGCGTACATCTTTACCCTACCCAACTCAAATATTTATTTGCATGAGTTATGTTAGTGCAATAGTCTTCTTTGCAAGATAGAATCAAAAGAAGGCTCTAGTTTGCTGGAAGAACAATTTGATATAATCGCCAAGAATTTAATCTTCATGATAGTTTGAATTTAATCTTCATGATAGTTTGAATGTCTAAAAAAAAAAAAAAAGATTGTTTCACTTGTCTAATAAGAATTTCTAATGGTGACTTTATGAAATTCTCTCGTTTTCAAACCACTACGTAAGAAACCCCTTCCCCCCCTGAAGTTGAAATTCAGACTAATAAATCCCAATATACTGGCCTGAAAATTTAAAGAACTTGAAACTTGCCTAGGTAGTTCGTTAACCACACTTGAGCCTCTCAAACTCAATCATCTTTAACCGATTGGAACCTACTCAACTGAAATGAGAGGACTTTCTAAAGTGTCAAGTGATCGGCCTCAACCATACTATTATATTGTCCACTTTGACAGGTGGGCCTCACGTTCATTCCATAACACATCTCTAGGCAATATGAGATTTTTTGTGGTTCTACATATGTGCTTCCACTGCGGTTATATTCCCAAAAACTATTCATATCCATAGCTTTGATACTAATGATGTACCACATGAGTAGCCCCACTATGACACGATATTGTCCTCTTTGACAGGTGAATCTCACAGTTTGAAAACATTTTTTTTTTTAGAAAAAAAGAAAGGTGCTCCATGATAGTGATCATAGTTCTCAGGCCAAAGCGCCCCATATAGCAAGCAACCCTTCCATAAGACCAACAAGCAATAGTGGGGCTTAGCGATTTGAGTGGTGATGGGGCAAGAGCTTCCTTCCACTAGGCTACCAATCCCTTGGCTAATTTTATGATACATCATACCATGTAAAAGAGCAACATTATATATGCGCATTCCATAACACATCCTGAGGCAATGTGTGTTTTTATGTGATTCTACATGTTTGGTGTGGCCAATAAAAAATTGCTTAGTTATTAACTAACTCTATGGATTTTTTGTTTCTAGAGATGATTTTGAGATTCAACCAGATAACAAATGCGCAATATAGGTAGCCTTAGGTTCCCTAACCTGATCTGTGTATTTAGCTTGAACAACCAAATTTACTTACTTTGCCACATTGATTTGCTGAGAGGATTTTTTTTTTTTACCAAATGGTACTTCAAACTAGGAAAAAACATTCAAAAATTAATGATACTTTTTAGATTGTTCTACTGGATTAGGGCCCCTTCAAGTAGCAAATACTTGTAGGCTACATGCGGCTCAATTTTTTTTTCAAAAAAAAAAAAATAATAATAATTATGGTATTTGTTGATCTCTTCTGATGCTAATTGGTTTTAGAATAGAAGACTGAATATATGAAGTTAGCCAACTGATGCGATGGTTGTGATTAAGCAACAAATACTAGTAGGCTACATGGGGCTCAATTTTTCTATTAAAAAAATAATAATTATGGGCTTTGGTGATCTCGTCTGATGCTTCTTGGTCTTATAAGAGAAGACTAAATATATGAAGTTAGCCAATTGATGCGATGGTTGTGATTAAACAACGTTTCAAAAATCAGAATCATATTGGTTGAAACAATGGATTTATATTAGAATTGGTTGTGACCGATCCCAATTATAACTGATTCAACCAATCCATTCTTGGTCCAAACCCCTAGAATTGTTGAGTTTTTATTTTACAAGGGTCGTTTTTCAGGACTAATTCCAGATCGAAATTGACTGTAGGGTCTGATTTGACCCCCCCAATTTCGTGTTTTGAAATGTGGGGTCAAAAGATTCTCTCTTCACAATGAGTAAAGAAAAACTTAATCCCATTGATTAGTATGAAACAATATTTCTATAATTGAGTTAAAACTTAAAACTATGTTTAGGTTTTGAGTTGTTATCCATCCAATAATGGAAGCTGATGTTTTAGAAAATCATAAGATAAATCTAAGTCATCCATTTGTACATTTTATTTTTTTAATTAAAATTGTTTGTTCACACTCAAAGTTGAAAGAGTACACATTAATGTTTAGAGTACTCGTACATATGCATGGACCTACAGTAGATTTGTTCTAATGCTAAAGGGGGCACACATTTGATTGACTTAACTCTAAAATTTGACACATGACTAATCTAGACAATGTCTTCTCTATCCAACAATTGAAATAAATATATCATCTATCCATGTGGATAGAATAAATGTTTCGAGACATTTGGAGAAATCATAGACTTTTATAATAATAATAATAATAATAATAATAATAATAATAATAATAATAATAATTTAGCTTATTTTTTTTGATCATCCTTTTACCTTGTTTTCTGAATTGAAATTTGACTACGAAGAAAGGTGTTTGGTTTAAACCTATTGCAATTTGAAAGCTAATTGTGTGATCCATGCAAGGGTGATATTACAGTTTTACCCAGAAGAAAAATTAAAGATATTACAGTAAATAAGCGCTTTTTGTGCTTATATGTTCTATCATCAAAATCTGTCCCAAAGGACGTAAATTAATATTCTTTATCCAACTATATATGCTTTTCACTTGGGTTTCATTTCAGTTTCCTCCCAGGCGCATCGTAGCGCAGAGCCATTGATCCATCCCTGAGCTACACTGCTACCAACTCAAGTTCTTCTACGGCAACGTACGGAAAGTTGATCTCATAAGTCAAAATTGGCACCCTCTTGATTGGCTGGCACGTGAGAACAGCTCGGTGGGGTCTCCACCTGCTCACGTGGCATTATTGATTGCATATCTGGGCCCGCCATTCCCTGCTGGCATCAATATCAACATCTACTCGTAAGCCTTTGGTAGCCATTAGAGATTCCCTATCTATACTAGCATAGCAGTACATAACTGACTAATACTGTGGCAATGTGGTAATGTGGTCGGGTCTTAATCGGTTCGGTAACCCGAACAACAAAAAACCGAAGGGTCCATTAGCCAAAATTTACATAATAATGGCTAAACCGACTAATTAACCCAAAACCCTTCTAAAACTAAAACCGGATTGGTTATTAAACAGTTGGTTTGACTCTGGTTTTATTGGGTCCGGCGGGCCGGTAAGTTGTAGGCCTCGGTTTGGCACCCTTAGTTTTAAGCCCTGGGCAGGTCCATTAAGAGACTGGGATTCAATTAGTTCCATCCAAGTCCTGGGCCTTTAGTCCATCATGAGAGAGAGAGAGAGAGAGAGAGAGAGAGAGAGAGAGAACCTGAATTAGAGGGAAGGAAGAAGGTGGCATGAGAGCGGAGAGAAGATCGCTGGAAGTGTAACCATGGGGCCAAGAAGGAAGATTCCCATCGCTTGTAGTGCTGACATTGCACTCTCCCATGCCTCTTGGGTCCACATTTAAACTTGTTCCATGAGAAAATGTGTCATATATTGTGGATGACTGATCCCTGCAAATTTGTAGACCAAAGTTCCAATCAAATAAGGGTAATTTACCGGGCTAGGCTGAGCTGAGCTGCATTAGAGTTAAAGATCTCTCAGAAAAATTAACTGGCAAAAGGTTTTGTGCAAGGCCGTGCACGGTCATGTACTCAACTATTGGATGGATATGACATTGTATAATATATGATCCCTCACCTTCATCCAACGGTTTGCACTTTACACCATGCACCATGGTACACGAAACCTCTCTCTAAACTTACCTTAGAGGAACCAAAGAGTCAGATCCGAGGAAAATTTGATTAGAGTTGTTGGCGCTCTCGGGCAACCAACCCACAACCTCATTCTCAAACGATGTGGGCATCCCTTCTTGAGAATCCAAATACATCTGCATTCATTCAAAAGTTAATAAAATAAAAGGTTTGATTTTTTATTTTATTTTTTTGAGCAAGAGAATGTTCAAGAATCTTTAGCGTGGGGCATTGTGGTCTTTCAACATCTATTGTTTTTAGGCATAGACACACCTTAGCAGCTAGTGTTCTTTCTTTCTTTTTATTTTTAGGTTAATAATCGAGGTTTTTTCTAAAAAAAGAAAAAAAAAAGAAAAAAAGAAAAAAAAAAGAAAAAAAAAAGAGAAAAAAGAATCAAGTTTTCTTTCACTCATGATTACATTTAAATCCTTTCATCAAATCGAAAGAAGGGTATTTATAATCATCAACAATAGGATGTCTGAGTTAATGATTAACAGAAAATCTAATCATAGGGTTATATCATCAATGGAAAAGGTAAAGAAAAGAAAAAAAGGGAGATCGTTTTCCATGATGTTAGTGCAGGAAGAAATATAAAATATTCATGCCTCACCAATAACAGTCACTAGAACAGTATCATCCACCTGGGACCCATGTGGTCAGAGCAAGAAGGAGAAATAATAAAGAACCCCAAAGTTGTGGTTATTATTTTTTTTTAATCTTTCTTTATAATATAGTAGGGATTTTTTCTTCCTTCTTTCGTATTACTTCAAGGGAGTAGGTTTCCCCAACACTGTGTTCAGTTTCTGACGTGTTTCTGACATTGCAAGAGGTAGTATGGGATTCTTGTAAGAACCCTTGGATGGAGACAAACGCCTCTCCCTCCCTTTTTTTTTTTATAGAGATAAAAGCCCCCTTTTAAATGAGAGCCGATCAAATTCTCATACAAGAACTATTTTCTTAAGATCCATCGAAAAAGAAACCCTGTCATAAATTCTATTTGTGTAGATCAGATCGTACAAAACTAATTCTAAAACAAGAACCTAATCCACGCTCCCTTTAAAACTACCAAAAACCACATTAATACTATTTCCTTTTACTCACCTGGATATTGGATTGATCATAGGACGATATATGGTTGCCTAACAGATATTTCTGCAAATAACAGAAAGGAAAAAAAAAAGATTTAAGACCAATGGCTTGAGATTTATCGGTTGATAAAATATTAAAAAAAGATGTTGATCAAGCTACAAACCTTTCTTTGTGTAACACGTGCCAATGCATCCATAAGCTGCCTCTCACATGATTCAAGTTCTCCCATTGATGTTAGCTTTAGTGGGTCCGGCTCAAAAATCCTTAATTTCAATTAAATTAAATTAAGGAAGATAATAAGTTAATAAATGGTGCATATAAATATAAGAAGGTAAACAATGAGATTTTCTCTTTTCAAGTATCACCTTAATTGTTCCTCGGCCATCTGAAGTTGTTGTTGGAATCTACTAATTTCTTGTTGGAGATCCTAGAAGGGAAATAAATACATTTGTAGTAATCGATATGAAAGTTTTAATTACACTTAGAGACTTAAAATGAGATTAATTAGCTGATAATAAGATGTGTATTTTACCTCCACGTTAGAGTTAACAGCTCCAGGACTGATTCAAACCATAGTTAACGGATCAAAAAGAGAATTTATCTTCATTAGAATATAAATCCAAATATATATTAAAAAAAAAAAAATTAAGAAGGGAAGAACAAACTTGGCTAATTGAAGTGCAACATCATTTTCGCTCTTGAGCTTCTTCAAGGTCTTAATCAAAGGCTGCATGCACATGATATGTATTTGAACTCACGTAGATATATAAGCAATATCTGAGAAGGAAGTAAATCCAAGTAGGGTTTTTTTTTTTTTTCATTTCATTACCTCGCGATTTTTAACGTTCCTGCAGATCAACCAACACCCAGGGAGAACATAAATATTAGAAAGATAATGATTTTAAGAGAAAGATTTTTGGATTTCATAAGAAATATTATAGGTACTTGAGCACCCTTTTCTTAAAGATTAGCTTTTAAGGAAAATGTTTTGGTGCTACCCAAGTTATAAAAACTTTCTTGCTACTTGAGCCTGTAGCCGAAGAAAATGAATATCAATTCACTTCTCTATTGCATTCACAAATACCCTTTGAGAATTCGAGATTCTATTTTTTTGGCAGGAAGCCCGGGTAGCAGGAAAATTTCATCCAGCTTTTAAGGAGTTCTACACAAGTCCCCATGTTGGATGTGAGTAGCCCCTCTCCTGGAAGATTAGCTTCGATGAGTTCTACCCAAGTCCGTAAACAAAAAAAAAATGAAGTTAGAAACAAGATCATACCCTCCGGTGTCATGGTCAGGGAGATTTATGTATCTGGTAAGCACATCTTCAATCCTAATAGAAACCCAAAAAAGAAAAATGAAAAAAGAAAAAAGAAAAAAAAAAAAAAAAAAAAAAAAAAAAAAAAAAAAAAAAAAAAAAAAAAAAAAAAAAACCAATAAAGCAATGAAGATTACAAAACAAGAACATATAGAGAGAAGAAGTTAAGAAAAGAAATCAACAAGAACCATTAAAGAAAAAACCATTATAAGCCATAGATGGGAAGTAGGGGTGTACACCTCTTCTTGCCGGAGAAATGACTAAGGCGGCCGGAGGGGGAGAACATGATGAGAGCAATATCGATGTCGCAAAGGATAGAGAGCTCATAAGCTTTCTTAATGAGTCCATTTCTTCGCTTGGAGAAGGTAACCTGTCGATTTGTGTTGTTTTCTATTCTCTTTATCTGGAGTTTAACTCGACCCATATTCAGGTTTAGATCTAAGAAAAGGTAGAGTTTTGTTGGAAGAACAGGCAATGACAGGCAAGAACACACGAGACAGAAGAGAGAGAATTGACAATTTTTAGGAAAAAAATTGAAGAAGGCAAAGAAGAAATTAAAGGAAAGAGCTAAATGAAGCCAATAAAGAAAACAAAG